>NW_018164567.1:246917-249044 GCF_001263595.1 Phalaenopsis equestris
TATATATATATATATATATAATGAATTTGAATTAAAAGAAGTTGGTCAAGACCCTAGCTTGATTTGAGTTTTTTAAATTTTTGCTCGAGCCAAATTTGGCTCAGGTAAGAAATAATTAATTTTGGTATAATCTTAGCCAAGCCTATTAATTTTATAAGTAATTCCTAAATTCTTATTTAAGATAGTGATGCATATTATTATCATCATTAGTCACCTTGCCCCTAAATTGTTATATAAATGTGGATGTAAGTTCTTTTAATAAAATTATATAGAAAATAAATATGTGTATTGTAAGCAAGCTAGACATCGTATCCATTAGGAGAGAGATTTCAATTGTGTTTAGCTATGAATGAAACTCATAAACAATCATGGAAGAAAACACAAGAATATTATGTGAAATTATGATAAGAGAAAAACCATTACGCTCTTTAGTTGAAAAAGCTTCCATTAGTAGTGTATATATGATTTACAAAGAATCTCTTTCTTAAACACAAAGAAAGTACAAATGAAAAATTCAGGTTTTTTAGTATTTTAGTATTAGTGGCTAAATACAATTGAGAATTGAAACAATGATCCTCCAAGTTGTGAAAGAAATATACATGATGGTAAATGATGAAGCAATATTGGATGGTTGAGGAGTCCATTGAATATGACTCATGAGATGATTCTCCTTTTGGAAGTGAAAGCAGTTATACATTGGGACAATAAACAAGGAGTTCTTAAAAGAAGTTTAGACAATTCAAATAATCGTGACTATCCTCCTTTGGAAGTGAATATAGCTACATGAAGTTTGTGTAAGGAGGTTTAAGGTGATTAATGGCAGTCATGGTGGTTTTTTTTTTTTTTTTGATAGATGGCATGTACTCTTCAATTTTCATGTCATACCAACATGGCAAGTGTCCAAATGTTCAATAAGTTAGCTACTCCTTCTTAGGAGGTTCCATTCTCATTCTCAAGGGAGTCCTTATTAAGAAATCTTATTAATGAGTGCTTACTCACTAAAATAATGAATTATTCTAAAAAATTTTTAAGTAATATTATAGATATTGGATAATTTATATAATTATTTTATGTGTATTATAGATATAGGTGGACAACCTGACTTATTAGAGCAATAAGTATCGTAGAAAAATCCAAGGGTAAGAGTCTTAAGAGAGAATATGAAAATGTGAGATTTAACATGTAGTGTCTTAGTGTTATATCAATTAGTGTTGAGGTGCTACGTAACAAAGCATTAAGGAGTCAACATTTTTACACAAAGACAACCATTTTTAAAATTTTTGACAGATCAAGAAGTGCTTAAATGTACACCTATAGCACTATAGTACTAACCTTTTAAGAAAATAATTTAAAGCGTATTAGAGGCATTTATGCACTACTATACCAACATTGCAACAATATGGAGTGGTTCTAAAATTGTATAAGAGTTACTTAACAGTTTAAGGGGTTACATGCAAGCTAAAAGAGAGGTTTTTAAAAAAGTGAGTGACGCATTCACTGATAGATTGTGCTTGGAATACGAAAAAGATGAAGAAAAGAGAATTTAAAAAAAAAAGGACTTGCAACAATTTTTCATGCAAAATTACATATAATCTTATTTTCTTTTTTTAGTTAATGCCTTTTGTATGTTTAATTTTATGAGTTTAATATATTGCTTTTATCAAACTATCAAGTACTAATTGAATTTCTTAATGTACGGTCTAACTAAGACATCTTATTCAATAAAATATATAATTTCTTAGTTTCAACAAAACATTGTTTGATTTATTTGGTGCTTCAGTAAGTTATTTAAGTCACCATTACTGAACTTTAATTTCCACAACATCTAATGATTTTGGAAGAGTCATTTAGAGCAGCATATAAGATAAATCAACAAGCTTTTATATGAGATATAAATATACTCAATTAGAGGTTGCAATTATTCACATATAAAACTTAATGAAATCCTTTGATTTAATTCATATACTTTTTAATTATTGGATAATATTAAAAGATAATTTCTTTTTTGATTGAGAATCTAAACAAGTTAATAATTATTGAAGATACATATTTTGATGAACACAAGAATCCCAGTCTCTCTAAAATTAAATATTGTATATATATATATATATACAAGGCTAACGAACT
>NW_018164567.1:249087-277234 GCF_001263595.1 Phalaenopsis equestris
TATATATATATATATATATATATATAATTTTAAAATAATTATCTCAATAAATTGAAAAAACCAAAGATAATCTAAATCAATTTTTTTTCCTTAAATTATGTTTTATTCGATTCACAATATTCACAATATATTACTTGTTTGCTTTGTGTTATAACATATCACACTAAATAGACAACAATTGTTGAAATCATTAATTCAATTATTCATGATTTTAATTCAACTTTTTACATATATTTATATTTATATTTTATATTATTCTTATTTTCAACTAGTTAGTTTCCGTGTGTATTCATATAACAAAAAAATGAGATGTAGTTCATTTTAATCATGAAATTGAAGGAACATGTACTATAGATGTAAGAAAATATGATCACTTGCATTATAAAATTTTTTGAAACCACTTAATAGTATAGACATCTCTAAACCTTTAAGATACTATAATATACCATTTTAGATGGCTTTTATCAAAGCATTAATCTGCCAACATTGAAATTTTTAATTTTGGACTGAAACTTTTAATTATCCAAATGGTTTAGCAAACTTTGTTAAGAGTATCTATAGGTTAATATAATATTTTTCTTAGAGGCATATGCAATGTTTACATACAATGATGTTTCAGATGATGTAGTAAGACTTAGGTATTTTTTCATTAAAAATAAAAGAAAAATATGGTCAAATTCACATCTTTAATTGTCTATAACAACCTATAATTAATTAGCACTAATATACCTCCTAGAGTACTTTTCTCTATTTAAAACAACTAAGCTAAGGATATAACTTCATTTACTCATATAGATAACGACTTGATATATGAAACTTGAGAGAGGTATACAAACTTATTAAGTAAATAACTATATCATGTCTTACATGATTGATCAATTATTTAAACTTCTTTTGATGAGTTAATTAGTTCATTAGGGAGAATAACAGATGTTGCTATTACATAATGATTAATACCTAAATCATTTATAAGGGTTTATTGTTGAGTGTGGAGCCCGGTCCACTTTTGGCAGCAAGAAAAATTGGTTCTTAATCACTTCTTTCCTTAATTAGCTTTCCACTTCTTCTGCTCCAGGTTCCGCCTCATGTTGAAGTATTAATGGAAAGCTTAATTAAAATAATGGCTAATTAAGCTTTCCTTCCCAGGATCCCGCCACCTTTTCATGATTACAAAATCTGGCCTTTCCTACATGAGTTTTTTTTTTCTTTATATGGGCATAAAAGAGTCTATTTAATGCTCTTTCGCTGGAATTGAAGAAGCAAGCTCCTCCTAATTCTCTTCTGCAAATTAACTGATTGCGGGAAGGAAGAAAAAAGGCTTGCAAGATTTCATGCTTTAATCTTCTTCTCCTTGGTGGCTCTCAGTTAGAGAGAGAGAGACCGAGAGAAGGTGAGGAGAGAGAGGAAGAGAGAGAAAGATTGTTTTCTTGTAATCATTGAGATAATCGACCGAGGTAATTCCTTAGGTAATAAAATCTTCTGCAGTTCCATGGACGTAGGCAATTTGTCGAACCACGTAAAATCTGTGTGTTTCCGTTGTTTTTCTGCTTTGTGAATTTTTCTCGTTCTGATTTTTCACCTTATTGTCGTTGTTTTCACAACAACTGGTATCAGAGTCATGATTTTAAATCTAAGAAAGAATGATGAGCGGAGATGAAGTGATGACTTCGAAGATCAAGAAGTTCAATGACACAGATTTAGGTTACTGGAGGATGCAGATAAATGATTATTTTTATGGGAAGAAGCTTCACCTGCTGTTAGTGGAAAGAAGCCGGAAAAGATGGACAATGCGGAATTGAATGAGTTGGATCGACAGGTTCCGGGGGTTATTCGATTGATCCTGTCGAAATCTGTTGCCCACAATGTCATCAAGGAGAGGACCACAACTTTATCAGGTATGTATGAAAAGTCATCGACGAATAACAAGGTGCACTTGTTGAAAAAGTTATTCAATTTAAAAATGGCAGATGGTATGTTTGTTGCACAGCATCTGAATGCATTCAATAATATCACAAATCAATAGTTGTTTGTTAAAATTAATTTTGATGATGAGATACACGCGCTGACATTGTTAGTTTTATTTTCAAATAGTTGGGAAGTCATTATGATGACAGTTAGTAGTTTTGCATATAAATTTAAACTGAAATATGATGATATTCATGATTTGATTTTGGTTGAAGAGGTGCACAAGATAGATTCTGGAGAGACCTCGAGTTCGAGATCGACACTGATTGTTGATTCCAGAGGGAGATCACAAAACATGAACTCAAATAGTGAAAGATCAAAATCAAAGTTTAGTCAGCAGACAACCTCAAGGCCTGGTTAGCAAGCAACCTGCTGGAATTTCACATAAAAAGAAACCGCAGGAATCCTTAGAAAAATGAGAATGATAGCGCAAATGTGATAACTGAAGAGATACAAGATACGCTATTGCTGGCTGTGGATGACTGGATGTTGGATTCAGGGGTTTCCTTCCATACATCTTCCCAACGGGAGTTAATGTGGAATTATGTTGCAGGTAACTTTGGGAATGTATATCTGGCTGATGAAAAAACTCTCGACATGGTGGGGATGGGAGACATTGATATTGCACTCCCTAACAAGGGAAAATAGATTTTGCAAAAGGTCAGACACGTTTCTGAGTTGAAGAAAAATATCATTTATGTTGGGCAGCTCAATGAGGGTGGTCATTCAATAGTGTTCTCAAATAGCATCGGGAAGGTTACTAAAGGAGCATTAGTACTGGCTCGAGATAAGAAAACTGACACACTATATATGATTACAGATTTACTCAGGCGTGGACACATGAGTCGGAGGTGCATTATGGAGAAACAAAAGAAAGTCAGTTTCTTGAAAAATGACAACGTCAAAGGTAGGAAAACCGGATCTTGTACAGACATGTGGAGAACCACATAAGTATGAAGAAATCTTGTAAAATGAAAATTCGGGCAAGTGGGAGCTAGCTATGAAGGAAGAGATGGATTCTCTGCCATGGAATCAGACTTGGGAGCTGACAAAACTTCCATAAGGGAAGCAGGCATTGCACAACAAGTGAGTGTACCGGGTGAAGACTGAGCTTGATGACAGTAAGAGGTACACGGATAGACTTATTGAAAAATGATTTCAACAAAGGCAGGATATTGCCCATGTAGTGGGAGTTGTAAGCAAGTACAAGAGTAACTCAGGAAAGAACTTGGAGGTACAAGGCTATGTTGATGTTGATATGTCGACTGAAGGTGTTACTCCTGAGAAGTTGAAGTTGTGCTCGACTTCAGCTGGTCTTTTGGCATTAAAACTGAGGCTTTGAGTTGCAGAGGTGGAGGATATCCTGTTTCATGAAAAGGGCGGTGCAGCTAGTGGACGGTGCAGTCAGTGTCCCAATCTCTACGTGGGAGAATTGTTGAGTGTGGAGCCCGATCCAATTTTGGCAGCAAGATTAATTGGTTCTTAATCACTTCTTTCCTTAATTAGCTTCCTGCTTCCTCTGCTTCAGGTTCTGCCTCATGTTAAAGTATTAAAGGAAATCTTAATTAAAATAATCACTCATTAATTAAGCTTTCCTTCCTAGGATCCCACCACCTTCTCATGATTCCAAAATCTGGCCTTTTCTAAATGAGTTTTTTTTTCTTTATACGGGCCTAAAAGAGTCTATTTAATGCTCTTTGGCTGGAATTGAAGAAGCAAGCTCCTCCTAATTCTGTTCTGTAAATTTACTGATTGCGGGAAGGAAGAAAAAAAGCTTGTCGGATTTCCTGATTTAATCTTCTTCTCCTTGGTGGCTCTCAGTTAGAGAGAGAGAGAGAGAAGGTGAGGAGAGAAAGAGGAAGAGAGAGAGAATAATTATTTTCTTGTAATCTTCGAGGTGATAGACTAGTATAATTCCTCAAGTAATAAAATCCTTTACAGCTCTGTGGACGTAGGCAATTTGCCGAATCATGTAAATTCTGTGTGTTTCTGTTGTTTTTTCTACTTTGGGAATTTTTCTCGTTCCGAATTTTTGCCTTATTGCCATTGTTTTTCACAACAACTGGTATCAAAGCTGTGGTTTCAGATTAAGAAAGAACGATGGGCGAAGAAAAAGTGATGACATCGAGGGTCGAGAAGTTTAATGACACAGATTTTGGTTTTTTGGAGAATGTAGATAGAGGACTACCTCTATGGGAAGAAACTTCCCCTGCCGTTGCAGGGAAAGAAGTCAAAAAATATGGACGATGCGGAATGGAATGTGTTGGATTGATAGGTTATGAGGATTATTCGATTGGTTGAGATTCGTTGCCCACAACATCATCAAGGAGAAGACTATTGCATATCTCATGGCGGCTTTATCGTGTATGAAAAGCCATTGGCGAATAATAAGTTACACTGGATGAAAAATTTATTCAATTTGAAGATGACATATGATATCTCTATTGTACAACATTTAAATGATTTCAATAATATCACAAATCAATTGATGTCTGTTGAAATTGATTTTGATGATGAGATACGTGCGTTGATTGTAATCGACTGCGCGGGCCTGAAGGATATATTGCTGAATAGTTGATTTGCAAACCAACATATCAATGTTTTTGCTGACATATTGCATGAAAGAACGATCGGGTCACCTGAATTATACATGTCATACATCTATATAACGCTGCAATATTGGGTAATCACACAATTTTAATTTATCCATATAGATATTATTCATATATTCATTGTATACTCAATTCAAAGTATCATTTTATGCAGATGCATAGGAAATTTAATAGAGCAATTTTCTTGCAACATATCACAAATGAAACTTTTAAGGATGTTGAAATTATATTATTTCCTATCATTGATAATCAACATTGAACTTTGTTGGTAGGAGAACTGAAATTGAGAAAATATAGAATATACGACTCTTTGCCTAGCAATATGCATATGGATATTTCTCGCGAAGTTGTAAGCATATTTAACACAATTATTATTATCTTTGCATTGTTGGAGTCAATACCATCAGTAACACGCCAATACCACACCAATAACAATACATCAAGAACATACTAATAACACACCAATAACACACCATTACCCCACCAATATCACACTAACAACAACACACCAATAACACACCAATAACACACAAATAGCACACAAATAACATACTAATAACGCACCAATAACACACCAACAACACACAATTCACACACGAATAACACCTCAATAACACACAAATAACACACCAATAACACATCATTACCACACCAATACCACACCAATAACAACACACAAATCACACACCAATAACACACTAATAACACACAAATAACACACCAATAACACACCATTACCACACCAATATCACACCAACAACAACACAAAAATCACACACCAATAACACACAAATAACACACCAATAACACACAAATAACACACCAATACCACACCAACAACAACACATAAATCAAAGATTAATAACGCAGCAATAACACCACTAACAACACACCAATACCACACCACTAACAACACACCAATAACACACAATTACACCAACAACAACACACAAATCACACACTAATAACACACTAATAACACATAAATAATACACAATTACCACGCCAATAACACACCATTACCATAGCAATAAATCAAGAATAACACATCAATAAGCTTTACAGGTCAAACTATTTGCAAAAGATGTCGCCCATGCTTTCAGAGCCAAACCTGAGAAATTGTCACTTACACTTGTTAAGGGTGTACCTACTCAAAACAATAACTTTGACTGCGGCATGTTCGCTTGAAAATACATGAAAAATTTAGTACAGGCTCAAGAGGTCGATTGGAGCAAGAATCTGAACTAGCACGCATATATGGAAAGATTTAAAACTAAATTTGCCGATGTCATCTGTTTCATGTCCAAGAATAAATAATAAACAATTTTTTCGTCCCTTTAGAATTTGACACATTGTATGTTTGAGAATTTAATAAAATACAATTTGTACAATTTTTAAAATACATGTATATAAATTCAATTTGTCTCTTTAGAATTAGATATATTTGCAAATATAATGCAATATGTACAGTTTTTTAGCATATACATTATGTTGCTTGTTAATTTAACAGAAAATATGGTTATTTTAAGAAACTATCTTTGATAATGTTGTTTATAGCATAAATAAATCCACAAAAATACGAATAACACAGTGGAAAATGCCCATAATATTTCCATAACAAAACGGTATACATTCAATTGGTCCCATAACACAGCGCAGTCCATATACTGCAAAATAACACGTCGAATTTTAAAATAACTCAGTTTAAATTACGGAAAAACACGTCAAATTTTAAAATAACTCAGTTGAAATCGTGAAATAACACGGGCAATATTCCACAAAATTGCGGTATAACAAGGTGGAATATTCCTCCAACACTGCGGCATTACACAAGTGAATATTCTCCTAACACCGCGACATAAGATGGGAGAGTATCCCCCTAACACCGCGATATAACACGTGGGAATATTCCCCTTATAGCGCGATATAACACGGGGAATATTCCCATAACCCTGCGATATAAAACGGGGAAATATTTCGTTATTTATGCAGTATAACACGGGGAATATTCCCATAATACTGCGGTATGACACATAGGAATATTCCCCTAGTTCCGCGGTATAACATCGGGAATATTTCCGTAACACCACGCCACAGGTCGTTATCCACTGAATAACATCACATAATATTATCATAACATCGATTTTTACCCCTGTATAATAAAAGTAACATTAAAACTAAAGCATAAAAAAAAACAATAAAATAACACCACAATAGAGGAGTTATTGAGATTTTAATTTGATTTACCGTGTTATTCAGATGTTATTGTCATGTTATTATTGTATTATTGTGGTATAATGAGGTGATATTGAGGTGAATTAATGTTATTGAGGTTTTATTATTGTCTTATTCAGGTGTTACTGAAATAGAGGTAGTATTGAGGTTAATGATGTGTTATTAATGTATTATTGTGTGGTGTTGAGGTGATATTATTGTGGTATTGTGGTGTTATTTTGTTATTGTTGTGTAATTATGGTGTCATTTCATATGCTTCTAGACATGACTTTGAGCTAGTGGCAGTTGTATCTGCACTTAAAAAGAATCAAATGAATATATCAATCAATTAATCATTAAATCAAATGAATCACCCAATTATTTAATAAAATGAATATATTAATCAACCATAAAATTAATGAATCATATGAACATGTCATAATTGTTAATGAACCACATTAACTAATTAATATTACAAATATAGCTTACTTATTAAATCCATCAATAGTTTGGTATATGTTTCTGTTGGTTGAAATGCATCGTATTACTGCCATAATGGAGAAATTAGAAGTGAAATTTTGGGAAAAGATTTCAAATACAAAACACAGTTTAATACTACTAAATTTTTGCTCTATGCTATTGATATACCTGGCTGAGACAATTCGGAATTTCAAGTAAATTTCCCTCATACGTGACTCTCGGTTTGTTGATGCTTCTTAATCTTTTCCTATATGCAATGATCTAGGCTTGAGAAAGACAATAATGCATAGATTAAAACAACTTAGCTTGTTGTACTTTTTGGTATCTTATTTTTCTTCCAATACTCTTCCAGCTTGAATGTAGAAACTTTTTTCGGCCTCATCTTTACTGGGTCATTTAAATTGAATTGGGTATTTGACGTTTTTCTCTACTTTATTTTTTTCTTTGCTTGAGCTGGTTTTCCGGCTAATGCGTCATCAAGATCTCCAGAATGATGTTTAAATGTTTCCCAAAGCATTTTCTCGGTTGTATCATTTCCTTGTGTTTTATTAATGAGTTGGTATGCAAACTTGTGAGCATGTGAGTGAAATAGTAGACCACTTGCAGAACCGGTGCTCATTTGGGATTCCTTCAGATGATTGTAACCAAAGCTGTTATACATGTCTTTTTTTGCGTGAACAGAACATCGCATTAACAAATGTTTGTCGAGAATCAGTTTCATTTTAGCCACATTAAGCACATACAGAGAATGAGAACACAATAACCTCATTATTTCAAACTTTTTTGCAACTGCAAGTGATCTCAAAATTAAATTTATCAAGTTTCACAATCTAATACTTGTATGTCTCTTGATTATCCAAATTCCTTACATAATATTATGAGTCACTCTCTGTGGAGAATTCAACTGTAATTCCACATAGCTCATCTAATAGCTCTTACTGGAACATTGAGTAATGTTTTCTCAAATAAAATGTGGCAGCTTGCCTCGAGACTGCGTTGGTTTTTACCGCGGGTTTAATAACGGATTGATCACTTTTGAAATATTCCTCCTCATTCTCGCGTCATGATTTTATTATATTTTCAAGACCAACAAAGGAATCAATGAAAGAGCTAGCAGGTTTGGAAACACCGTGACATATTATTTTTGGACTCACTTCTTTGTGTTGATAATATTCTCATGCCAAATATTTATTTATTGAAGGTTGTCGACCATTTATGTCTAATATTGTACATGTCATTTAATTACATGTTATTGTGTAGGTTCCTCTTCTCAATCATTATGGTCCAAATTTCTTCAAAATTCTCTTCAAAATCACACTAGCTCATGCATTTGTAAAAGAGACAACTCACACTCTTGACACCCATACCACAATGCACTTTTGAAGGAAATTTCTTGTACATATGTCATTGACATAATCTGTGTCGTGCCTGTGGGAGACAATCTTCAATGGCCCGTGCCATCGCTTGATCCTGCTCAGTGAAAATTGTCATTTGATGCTTGCCACCCATTATTTGGATAAATGGTTTTGAATAACCAAATGAAAGAATCAATGGTCTCATCGGACAAAAAGCCAACTCCAAAGAGGAAGTTTTGTCAATGGCGGTTCACCCCCACAAAAGGAGCGCAACATAAATTATACTTATTTAATCTAAAACTTGTTTTAGAAATTTTTTTCATCCCCAAAACAATCATAATCAAGTCTAGATAACCCGTCACTCCAAAAAAAACTTTTGAGTCTACCACACTCATCGGTTTCAGCATCTTAGGCAAACATGGTATCTTTAGCTTGCCTCTCCATGAACAACTATGTTAGAGAATTGATATCTCCTTATTTTATTATTTCTTCTCTTTCTCTTTGAATAAAATTGAATGCATCTCTCTTCGTGCATTCTAGGTTCTCCACACCCCCAAACCTTTGTGGCCATAAAGTTATATGCATCAGTTGCTCTGATCCTTGATCCTGTCATTGATCTCAGCATATCTGCATTTAACTCGCTTATCTTTCTGTTGGAACACAGATGATACTTATCACCGCTCTCGACCAGAGAGTGGTTATGACTTTCAATGAATTTTTTCACTGTCCAATTTCCTTTAACATCAACGACATATCTAACCATGACTTGATATCCAGTCCTTGTGTCTGCTTTTTTGAACTTCATCGCATTTGAGAAGTTTGACTCTTTCTAGTGGTCAGCTTTTCCACAAATAAAATCTTTAGTCTTAATCTTCTTAGAGGTTGGCCAATAGTTGCTACGGTTCTTCCGAACAGTAAATCATATGCATAGGCATAGTAGCTTCTATATGCTTCTTGATCATTGTGGACAGCGGTGCCAAAAAACATCTCTGTGATTGGATCATTACATACATTTCCAGACTACACATTAGTACACCAATTTAACTATAGTCAGATATAGAGCAAACACCACATAAAACTACACAAACACCATAATTAACACAACAGTCACACCACACTAACACCACAATAACACCATCATAAAAACACTAATAGCACCACAATTACAACACATTAATACCAACACCACAATAGCTTCACAATAAGACAACAATAACACAATAATAATACAACAATAACACCACTGAAACAATAAAATCACAGAAAAACTAAACCATACACTACAATAACATCCTAATGACAACAACAAAATAGTAAAATAACACTAGAATAACACCATAAAAAATAGTAATAACATCATAATAATCATAAACCCTAACCAAAATAACAAACTTAAATACTACCATAACACCAAAATAACAATAAACTAATTATGAACTAAAACACCTAACAAAAACTAACTAGAACAGGCATAACACGAAACTAATAAAAAAACTCAAACCAAAATAAAACTAAACTAAACTTACATCTAATTGAAACAGGTTGACATTATTTCCTGTTTTCATTACCAATATTTCTTCGTCGTCAAAGAAATTCATCTCACCTGCTAGGGACCCAGCTTAAAGACAACCTAAAGCGACAAAATGTGCTTTTGCGGGCTGACGGACACAAAAATGCCAAAAATGGGGGGTTTGCTTTCGATAAAAAAAGTTTTTTTTTTCTAATTTTTGGGGCTGGATTTGGGTAGTCTGATCACGCTAAACTCGCATTTTTAAAATTTTTTTGGGCGATAGAACCAACCTGCAGAGTTCACTTCTTTTGTTGAACTCCGGTCGGACATAGCTCTCCGTCCGCATTCCAGACTTAAAATTTTTACCCGTCGAAAACCTTTCTCCCTCGCGTCTGCTCCCCTCGCGAGCTCCCCTCGCCCCATCCTTCCCCACGAAGTTCGCTGCCTCTCCTCGCGCAAAACCCTTGCGTTCCCGCTGCCTCCTTTAATCTCGATGCCTCTTTTTCTCCCTATGGTTACGGTTGTAAACGAGCCGAGCTTGAGCGAGCTCAGACTTGGCTCGTGTTCGGCTCGTGTTCAAAATCGGCTCGTGTTCGAAATTGGCTCGTGAACAATGTGTTCGTGTTCGGCTCGATTTAAATATTTGTGTTCGTGTTCGGCTCGTGTTCGGCTCGTTAAACTAAAATTGAGAAAAATAGATGTAAAGTGTGGGATTCGAACCTGGATCAAATATATACAAAAGAATGCACTAACCACATTGCCACATGAGGTGTTATGATTTAAACTAAGACATAAATATATGTAATATATTGTTATATAAAAAGTTATATAATTTTTTTTTCGAGCCATTTCGAGCCGAACACGAGCGAACAAACTGTTGTTCCTGTTCGGCTCGTTTACATTTCGAGCTTAAAAATTTGTTCGTGTTCGGCTCGTTAGGCTTAATGAACGAGCCGAACACGAGCTCCTTAACGAGCCGAACACGCCGCTCACAAACAAGCCAAATTGACAGCCTACCTACGGTTCGGCTCGCGTGCTCCCTGCCTCCCGACGCCTCCTCTTCTCCTACAATCCCATTTCACGAGTAAGTAGTCGAACTTAGGGCAAGGCTTCGTAGCAGCCCATCCTTCTTCTCCCTACGGTTCGGCATGTACATTGGACTGCTTATGTGGTTTGCGGCTCTACTATTGCAAGGGTTTTAAACTGATGGTGATTTCTCTTTATGGCTTTTGCAATTCTTCATTACCAGTCTATCATTCCAATCTTCCGAACATATAGATTGAATTTATTTGTGAATATAAATAAAAGTTCTCATATAAATAAAAGTTCTGATATGAGTATAAATCTTTCTTTATTCTATGGAAAACTATTAGTTTGTTTGGATATGGGTACTGCAGTCATCACAACTAATACTTGAATCATTGTCTGAGGGCAAGTTTAAGAGATCTTTATGGTATTGTTTTTCAATTCTTTGATGCTTTACCCTACTTCTTTTGGTTCAAAACCTGAATCATACTCAGAAGGGAAGTTTAAGGAAGTTTTAGAGATCTTTATGAAATACAATTGCTTCAAATGTATTGCTCTTTGTAATGTGCTTCTGCTTATTAGTTCAAAGCCAATTCAAGGTAGAAGTTTAAGTAAAAATTCAAGATTTTTTGCCTTGAAAAGTATAGATTTACATATTTAACTACTAAGTTTGATTTCTGTATTTATAGCATTTTGTCTATACATGAAAGGTTGCGCCACATATTTAGATCAGTTGGTCGGGCATCTGCTTGTCAATTGTAAGTCCCATCTGGTATGGGGTTCGATTCCCCCCGAGTGTAGGGTGTGGTACTCAAATTCTTAGGTGCATGAGGGATGGTCGGAACTCGTATAATAGCCTCCAACCATTTCTAAAAAATATAGGAAAAAAAATCTATCATGAAAGGTCATATTACACTTTTTAAAATTTAGTATAGTGGTATTTTTGATCTATTAGCTATTCCCTTGACAAATTACGTCAAGTTGAATTTTAATACAAACAGGAAACACAAGCATGATAGCTGTAGGAGTTGTGTTTATGGAAGAGCCTTCAATGGGAATAGGCCCTCATGGCGACTTCTTTTATGGCATGTATGGGAAAAATTATAATTTAGGTGGCATGAATGTAAATGTCAATACTCTTACGTTATAATTATACATGAAAATTTGTTTTAAGTCTTTTTTATATATTTACATATATTCTTTGTTGCATACCATTTATTTTCTATTTTTTTTGTTGTTAAATATGAGCTTAAACCATTCATCAACTTCACAAGGAGTGGGTAATCGAAAAGTTTACTGTAATTGTAACTTACTGTGTGCAGTATATACTTCCTACACAGATAGAAGTTATGTAGAAAATTCTATCGTTGTATACGAAATCAGTTGGAGAATGATTGCAAATACTTCAAATGGATAGATGAGGCGGCAGATGTTAAATTTGTTGACGGTGATGCAGAAATGTCAGCAATGGATGACATGGTGAAGAACTTTGAAAATATCAGATATCTTATCAAGTTATTGATTTCAATCAATGTTGTGACCATAGTTATTATGTTATAATTATGGGGCCAATGTTGTTATTGTTGAAGGTGATAATGAATTGTGAAGATGTCCAAGTACTTTGAAGCATGAACTTTTGTAAAATTAAGTATGTAGTAATATAGTGCTACTTATGAGATTGTTCTAGTTAGATTGTTCTAGTTATTGTTAACTTTTCTCCGTTACATTGATGTGTCATCTGGTTAAACAAAGCAGAAGTTTTGTTGTATTTTATTTCTCGAGCTTTTGAGAAATGTTTCCCCATTCACTTGCTTGTAAAGATATAAATTGCGGTAGGTAGTTGCATAATCTATTTGAAGAAGTTTATGACTTAAAATTGTGTCTTCCATTAATCATCCTCCGAACATTGAACTGGTTGTCTCGAGAGTATTTATTTAGTTCAAAGAATGCTTAGTGGTCTTTTGACGCTTTAAAGATGACAAATATTACAGTGGTAGTAAGCTTGATGAAATTTAAATCTTGATTATTCTTTGTTTAATCATAAAAGCATATAGACTAATAAGAGTTTGAAGTTGGTCCCTTTGCCTTCATCCTTGTGTTTGTTACTGTAATCTATAGATGAGACTAGCATATATGCATAATTTCAATGAATTTTCTGTCATTTATTTTCTTTTTCTTGTTCTTCAAAAAAGCACATTGTGAAGATATACTGCTGCACACTTCCAAATCATGTTGTTTTAAAGGTGATTGAAACTGTATGCTGAATCTGCTGATTCATAAAATGTATTTTTTTTTCCTTTTTTTCCTGTGGATTTCTTCTTTCTAGGACAATTATTTCAGCAAGGTGGAAAAGCTGAATATAACATGTCTATTTCACAAGGAAAGCTCATTCGAGCCTGTCCCACACATTTATCTCAAGAAAAAATTGTTAGAACGCACATAGAGATTTCAACGCACAATATTGTAGGAATCAAATTCAACCAAACTACTATGAACACCTTCATGAATTGACTCTTGATTCCCTAACATGTGATCTCAATTTTTTGTTGCACTTGAATCTCTTTGAATCTCTAGAACATCTTCTACAACAATTATAATTTCAACACATCCATAGTCATTAGACAGCCTGACCATTTCTATCAAGTCATGGTCAGATGTGATGAGCTTATACTCTTTAGGAGGTGTAATAAATGTAGTGGTATAACTCATAAATAGACCCTCGTAGTCAAGTGCAAATCATCTCAACCTCCTTTAAGAGCTCGCTAATGTTAAGCAAATCTTTGTCCATTTTAACAGTCTTTCATTACCCCTGGCTTGTGTTATTCACATTACTCCAAAAGCCACCAAACTTGAATGTGCAATGAATCCATTTGTTCATATCCGTCATTACTAATCACATGTAGAGATAAGTACTAATGGAATAAAATCATAAAAGAATTACAAACTTTTGTTTAAATCAATTCATTATTGAATAAGAGACTATATTGCTCTGAAAAAATCATAAAGATAATGAAGAAAAGCAAGCAGCAGATACAAAAACTAATACTTTTGTGACAATAAACCAACAATTAAAATGACACAAAATTTATAATGCTGCTGAAGTCCAACTCAACCTAAGCAAGGATTAAGAACAAGTTGAAGATATGGTAACAGAAGCTCTCCAATCTGCAATATATATATATATATATATATGATTACTTCTTCAATGAAAAATTAAGCATAATTAATCATGAAGAACGCCCAACCATTTTTCTAAATGCGGGAAAATTAAAGTTGCAAAATGCAAATTAATATTTTCCTAACAGCACTTCTAAACTTAGAATCCTTATTTCATATATATTGTAAATACATCTTCTATCAAATATTACAGTCAAACTTAGACGTAATTATAATAAGTTTAACACTCAAATTATATTTCATTTTAAAATTAACATCACTATCATTCATCTATTATTATGCTATCTAAACCTCAAAAGCATAGCAAAATCAATTCATATTTTTTTTATTTTTGTTAAATTCTCAATAATAAAATATATTTGATTAGTCTATTGCTATTAGGGCTGTCAAAAAGGCTCGTTGTTCGCGAACAGCTATTGTTCGGCTCGTTCGCTAAGTTAACGAGCCGAATATGAACAACAAGAATTAATATTTGTTAGTTCCTGTTCGGCTCGTTTTGGCTCGAAATACCACTAATCAATTATATATATATATGATGAGTAGTATTTTTAAAAAAATATAATTAACTACAAGGCTATAAAGATTGATAATCAATTATAAGTATTAATTAAGAAAATAGAATTAAAATTATAAATAAATGATAATCAATTATAAGAATTAATTAAATAGATTCAAATGATGTTTTAATATAAACAATAATTTTTAAATCTTGCCCCAATCCTTAACATCTTATGACTACCTGAAAACACAAACACACTTTTTAGCTCGAAATATAAACGAGTCGAATACAAACTGAGTCTGGGCTCGCCCGTGTTCGACTCGTTTACACCCCTAATTGCTATCTCTAAAACATTATTTAATTCTAAAAGGGAATCTTAAAACAATTCAGATCGAAATCGCATTTGAAAGATTGAACGGCGCGCCCTTTTCCTTTATCGAACGCGATGAAGAAAATATTCCATGGCTTTAAAGAGGCGACCATGACGTCATGCATTCACATCATTAAATGCTACGTGCCCTAAATTTCCCATAAAATAAAATTTAAAAGAAAAAAATTCCTAAATATGGATAAGGCTTTGCCGTGCCCGGCCCCTAGCTCGATTTTTGTTTACAATTTAATAGTGACGCTTATTCATTAAATGGGTCGGGCCGGTGGCCTGTTGGGCTTAAGAGAAAGATGAATTTTTATATCGACATTTAATCTCATTTTTCTTAATTTTAATAAATAAATAAATCAGGATAATTTAACTTCAATTAAATTTAAAAGAGTTTCTAAATTATTGTTTTCAATAAAATGAGTATAAGTTTAAAATTTTAATTAATTGCTTATATATTATTATTTTTATTTTAAAAAAAATAAATAATTGATAAAATATTTAACATTTTATCTTAAATCACGTTGTTGATTTAAAATATTATGTAATAGTAACAGAAACAATTGAAAAGATCTACAGAAGAGGTTTAAGTTGATTTTATAGATACTAATTTTTTTCTTATACGTTTAAGTGAATGTAATAGCAAGTGTATACATATGGAATATGTAAAATTTCAAAATGCGAACATCTTGATATGTAAATATTGGAATTGAGTAAAATACTGCCAAAAAAACGTACATACCACTCAAATTTCTATTTAATTACATATCTAATGCATAAACTTTAATTTTTACATATTTTTCATCTTATCTTTGCATGCAAAATGTATTTCTTCTTTTAAAAAACTAAAAAGTGATAATTTTTATGTGATATGAAAGATTTTGTTGGTATTAATGTAAAAATAAAAATTTATCCAATTTGATCTAGAGTTGGAACTTGAGATCTGATTAGTCCTATAGAGAGGGCAGAACAGATAATCTACTAGTGACATGTTAGAATCTACCAAGCATAACCATATCAATTAAAAACTTACTTTATGTTAGTCAATGTTTTTTATGCATTCGAAAGGGGGTAAATAATATGTATGTTATTATTTGACACAAAACTACATTTTCTCTTTTAAACATTTGATTCATACGTTGATTATGATCTCATTGAAAGGGGAAAGAGATTTTGATTATATAAGAATTTTCCAAAATTTAACCAGACTTCTTAGATTTAGTATCCAACCAATCCCAAAACAATTGGTGAGGCAATCATTAATTTGAGCAGCATTTCACGTTAATCCCTTCCAAAAGTAGGAAGAGTTCGTTTTCATTTTTTATTAAAAGGGTCACACCAATTGGAAAGAATAGAGTGATGGTTATAAATTCTCCAAATTATTTTCATTTTGCATATGAGATTATCAGTTTCCAAGTTAGGAGGCTCCAACCCACCAAAAGGTTGGGCTTAGTCTGGTCATGCCAGGCTATTATATGCTTTTGTCTAGTAGGGTTTTCATTGTGAAAAAAAAATTTATAAAATAAAAAAATATGATTTTTAATGATTTTATGAATGCAAGTAGATCTAAACCAGTAAGAAAAAAAATTCAAGTTAGAAATCTAATAAGTTGTAGCCTGTTTGGGAAACTTAACAATTTCTTCTTATGGGCACTCAAATAGCAGTTGAACTTCTCCAAAAGGTTACGGGAAGTAATATTATTATGCTTGGGAGAGTTTTCATAATCCCCAAGTAGTCCCATGGGAGTTTTGTCCTAGACTCCCAGTATATGTCTACACTATTATTTAAGAGCATCATTAATATATTTAAAGAAACAAATAGAAGACTTACAGTCATTGGTCTAAAGATTGGAGGCCTAAAAAAAATGTTTAAAGTATGGGCCAAGCTTGTAGCTTTAGTGGTAAAAGCCTTGTCAAACAGGTGATGGTCAATTTCATAGATGGGGCGGTTAATTATAAATGGTTCTATTTTGATCAAGGAGTTTAGAAAATACATATATTATCACAGTAAAGAGATATGAGGATAAGGGACAATTTGTCTAAGGTCGGATGTAAAAGAGAAACAACATTGTCATTCACTATTAATAATGACTGAAAAATGGACGTGTCATACAAGCTTTGACGCACATAATAAATTTTTTTGGAACTCATTATTTCCAATCCAAAATAAATAAAGCTTCTACTATATATATCAAAAGCTTTGCTAATATCAACCTCAGAGCAAAAGCTTGGAGAGAGGTTGACAGAATTCTTACCAGAGTTCATTGGCAAGGATTATATTTTTGAATATATCTCTTCCCTCAAGGAAGGTAGCTTGGAAGGAATGGATAAGGTTAGAGAAATACCTTTTAGTCTATCCACAATTAGCTTAGCTATAACCTTGTAGATTGTATTATATAATTATATAGGTCTAAAGTGATTGAGGGTCTAAGTATGCTAGTATTTAAGGATAAGAGTTAGATTCATATGCTTAACTCCTACAAATAGCTTAGAGAACATAAAAAAGTATTTAATGATTTTTAAATAATTGATACCAAAAATATTGCATGCATCCTTGAAAATTTTAGAGTTAGAGCCATTTGAGTCAGGAGTTTGTCAATACCATTTTGAAAGATAATTACTTTAAGGTCCTCATCAGTATAATCCTCAAGAAGCTAATCAGATTCATTCCAAGTCAAAATTCTGCCCACATGAATATTAATAGAGATTTTAAAGTTAGAATGATACTTATTAAGCAGAGTAGAGAAGTAAGAAATAACCTCTTGGATGATGCCCTATTGAGAGGCGATTCATTCATTACTAGATTGGAGTTCTTTTGATGAAGTTTCTACTATTTCTTCTCTCGTTTTATTGGTAAAGGAATTTCAGGTCATCTTCGTCCTTCGAAAGCTAATAACACTTGACACCATGCTTAATCCCAGATTTTTCACAAGACATGACAATAGAAATTTATCATGAATGATAATACTTTTAGAAAGAACTTGGTTAGAGAAGCTCGTCTTCTGAAGCAGTAAGAATGCCTTCTTGAGAGGACATTAGCTCCCTGGTATAATTAGAAATAAATGGAGAATGAACCCATTTGCATTAAGAATCGCCTTTTTAAACATTTTTTAGCTTATTCCAATGAGCAAACATGGTTCCCCTTGAACTTCAGTATTTCAAGTAGTAGAAATGATGGTATAAAAGTTTTTATAGTGATTCCAATAATTTTGGTACATATTGGAAGCCCGTAGAGATCAAGTTAAGGGAATGATCAAAAGTAAAAGCTTGAAAAAACTTTATAGGAGGATAGAGGAAATGAAACCTATTATAGAATTGCTGATTAATCCAGAAGAAAAAAAACTCAATATTGGAAAGTCCAAAAAGATCATTACTAAAAATGAAAGCATTGAAGTCTACCATTTTACGAGGAATTGGAGGAGAACTTCCAACTTTCTCTTCTAGTTTCTTTATATAGCTAAAATCTTCAACAAGGAGCTAAAGATCCAATACAATAGTAGCAAGATTGAAAATTTAATTACAAAGTTCTTTCCTTACATCAACACAACTGTCAGCATAAATGCAAGTAAAAAAGTAACAAAATTAGAGAATTTGATGTGTGTTAGATACTGTGACTATATTATGAAAAATAAGTATGTCATAATATATTAAGTATTAATTCATACAAAAGATTATATTTTGATTTTTTCTTTACATTATTGGTGGGACACCTCATAATACAATGTAGATCTGGATATTCGGTGGGTGGCCCAACGGGCACGCCATATGCCTACTTAGGATGACAGGCTTGGCTATAAAAAAAATAGATAACAAACCATACCTGGCTTGATCCTGCATTGACTTAGTAAAAGCCAGAATAAGCCCGACCCGCGTCAAGCCTTGACCCGCCCAATGGCCATGTCTAATAGGTATAGTTCGCGATTGCAAGCTTCCGAGGCGGTTAATTTTCTTCCTCTCTCATCTCACCTCTCTCTTCTCCCTTAGAATCATCAGTTCTATGATGACAGGCTAGAACCTTCGCAATTAACCAGACTTTTTCTTTTTAAGGATCCGCTAATATTTTTTTATTGAATTTGGATCATAAATTTTAGCATTTATATTCATGATTAGGTGCACTTATATCCATACACATAACTCATAATTATTTACATATATAACACCTGAATTTTTAATTTAACATTTATAACCCTCAAATATCTTACACTATGTTAAAAATATCAATATTATTAATTTCAAAAAAAAAAAAAAAACAGCTTTCAAGTATAAATAATTGTTAGAAATGCAAATATTAAAATCTAGAAGTTATATATGTACAAATATCGAATTCACTCCCCTGCCCAAAAACAAGAACAAAATATTACATCAGGCCTCCGAACGTAGAGCTACGTTTGGATTAGTGTTATAGGAATATTCCGCTGTGTTATAAGAATATTTTATCAATATTATTTAATTAGGTGCTAGTGAATAATCCCCCGTGATATTTGATTTGGGGCTGTATTATTACAATAACATAATGAAAATTGAAATAACACGAGGAAATTGTCGAATAACACAGTCTCAAATCAAGTAAAGCGGGGAATATTTGAATAACATCACAAAGTAATCGAATAACACAACATAATGCTCGAATAACACTTCATTTTTTTATAAATAATACTGATGAAATATTTCTATAACACAGTGAAATATTCTTATAAATCAGTTGAAAAATAAATTTGAAAATAAAATAATTTACAGAATAGGAGTCAAAAGATTCATCACGTGAAAGTGAAACAATGTTTACCGCAGTAAAAGCGAACACACTTCATCTGCCCACTCTGATTTGAAGGAAGAAATATTCCATTAATTCCAACGAAGAGGCAGCTTTGCTTTTATATCCATAAATGCTGCCCAAAGTTTCAGTCTGTACTGCAGTGAGGAGTAAATGTGAACTTTACTCCTCCCACCAAAACCCTAACCTCGAAAACAATAAATTAAAAAGTAAATGAATGGAACAAAAATTTAATTCTCAGATTCTTTGGCCATTAAAGCTGCCATTCAGTGGTTGTGCTGCAATTAATGATATGGGTCATGGTTATCTAGGGTTGAAGCATGCAAGTTGTTAAGTGGAACAATAATTGATTTTATTTTATTATTATTTTTTTTTTCAGAAATAACTTTTGATAAGATGATTTAAGGTATATTATTCGAGATACAACCTTGAGAAACTTGATTAATTATAGTTGTACGTCCAAAAATGATATGCTTAAATCTCGAGATAATCTAACATTTCAGATTAAAAGGGATATAATGAGGAACCCTAAAACTGTAAGGCCTTGAGAGCTGGTCGAGCGAAATGTTTTATGACCCACTGAAGATTAGATGGATGACCAAAGGACCAAGCTTGTCAATAAGGGACTTGCATCCGCACCACCGACCGGTCTAACACCCCAACAATCTGTCAAGTTTTAACATTGAGCTTATTCAACAACACCTCCAAAGATCACCTAAAATTGCCAAGGAACAATAATAAAATAAATGATTAGCACGATCAAAGACTGATCGGCTTCCCAGAGCGAAGGTCGATCTGTGTCAAGAAAGCTGACCAAAACCAACTCAATTGATCGACCTAAGGACTTGCCGAGCAAAAGGTATGGGCGGGTAAAAAAACGATAATGCCCCATACAACCCCTCTAAAGATGAGGTAACATATGTAACTTTATATTTTGTCCATCTATCTCTTTTTTTTATATGGGAACCATATCTTGTATGAAGAGTTTTTATTTTTGACACATAACCGCCACTTCTAATATATAAAATGGGTCATAGAGTCCGGTAATACATCAGGTTTGTGCAAGAGGGATAAGCCGTTGGACATTTTTTCCTTCTATAACACCTTAGCTTTATTTCTTGCATTTACATATCACTTAAAAAATTTTATCATTATAATTTTAAAATTTGAAAAATATCTTTTTATTCATAAACAGATGAAATGTAAGTAAAAATTCATTATTAGGTTTTAGATATGTAAATACAACATAATTAAGTGGTGTGCATGTATGTAAATGTTTCTTTTTAGCTTAATAATTGTTTTTTTATTATATTTCTGCCCAAAAAAAATCATGTATTCGCAAGGAAGTAATTAGAAATAATTTAGGGATTTAAATGTAATTTAAAATGAGTATAATTTTTGTTATTTCCATGTAACAATTATTTTAAAGTAGATATAAGAGTTTTTAGATATAGTCTAAATAATATTTTAATTAGAATATTAGAGAGATTTACATAGAGCACCAAAAACAATTAATATTATGTATATCTCAAGCCTAAGCTTTAGTAACTACATCCTTAGCCCCCAAAACATTGGATTAACAAGTCTTGTTTTTCTACTCGTTGTGCTTTCCTTCTTATGAGCTAGGATGCATTGACGGCTGTGTTCGATAAAAAAATTTTCTATACGGAGTCCGCATGCTGAGCTCCATATGATTTCCAAATGCAGCTCTGCGTGCGGACTCCAGTAATGTGCTGCCATGTGCGCTACATCAAACCCATCTAAAAAAATATTAAAGTAGAACAGTGGGGGTTATTAGAGTGGAACTCCGTAAGTTATTGGAGTAGAACCACATATGTTATTGGGAGGATTATTGGGGGGTTATTGCGCTATTAACTCCAATAACATTGCAATAACCCTCAATAACATCCACGGTTCCACTTCAATAAACCCTGTTGTAATAACCCTCACAATAATCTCCAATAACCTCCGCAGTTTCACTTCAATAACCACCCAATAAACTCTGACACACATGAGCTGCGTCCGATTTCATATGGAAAATTTTCTTTGGTCCGGGCAAAAATTTAACGGAGGTGTTAGTTAAAATAAATATTAAAGTATAAGGGTGAAATATGTAATATTAATAGTTTTTATGTCTTATGCATTAAATGCATCCACCCTCCATTGCTCTTAGGAGAGGCATCATAAATCATAAAGAGCTTCTCTTTCTTACTTCTTTAAATGCCATTGTAGGACGCATTTAAAATTTTTTTGCTCTCAATTTAAATATGGACGTTGGAGATGGAAGGCATTTTCTTGGGAAGCTTTTCTTACAGCAGTCTGATTATTTTATTTTCTTAGGGGAATGTGGATTGAAGTTATTGCGAGCAACCGAGAATATTTTTCATGATTCACTCACGGGGTAAATGTTTGGTCCAATCATTTCAACTATGAATAGATTTTTTGATTGAGGAACCGCTGAACTTTAATGAATAAATTTGTTTTAATTGTTAATCATTTTGAGGAATTTTTATTTTAATTAGATGATGTTTAAGTGAAAAATCCGAAAAATGTGAAAAATACCATGTGGTCCACTACGAATGAAGATTACACATCCATTTTTCTGATGGATCAGAGAAGATGGAGTTATAAAGTTGATTTTTGTAAATATGCGACAATAAATCATCGATAATAACTTTTGTTTGGCTGAGGTGAATGTAGTTATGGGTGATAGCGGACTGTAAGGGTCGTAATCGATTGTTATGGAAGCACTAGCCCATAATGAATATTCTAAAAGGTGGCTATAGTGTCAGCTTGTATAGTTGGAACATTCTAGCTAAATGTTGTATAGTTTAAAACTGTTGTAGTAATTGGCTATGTGCACCACATATGATTGCTTCAAAAACCTCGATTGACCATAGAGGATGTAGTAGGATTCTACAAAAGTTACGAGTCATATAGGTTATAGGTGATCATGCATGTGCAATGGTGAGCTGCGATTACTTCCATAGACCGTAAAAGCCAGAGTCGAGAAATACATGAGTTATGGACCACGTGGGCGTAGTTGGTCACATATGTCATAATGGTGAGCTGTGATGACTTTCGTAGGCTACATGAGCTGAAGTCGAAAAGCTGCAATGAGCTGTGAGTCATGTCGGTTGTAGTTGATCACGTAGGCATTAGTGATGGACAATAAGAAGAGAGCTTTGGGAGTTCATAGCAAGTTACCGTCTTCAGCATGCATAGTTATAATATCTTCAAGAGGCGTCATTGCACTGTATATAATGTGAATCGTTACATAGTTATCAGGGTGTGTCGTTGGACTGTATTCAGGGTGTGTTGCTACATCATCTTTAGGGCGTGTCATCGTACAGTGTACTTGACGATGTGTTTTTATTTCTCTTCCAGGGGCTTCACTATTCTACAACATACACTCAAATTCTATAATGTGTTCTGACTTGACACATATAGAATAAATTAGGGGTAGTATATATACATACATACCACATAATTATTATATATTTACTTATCTAACATAAAAACTTGCATGTTTACATACACAACACAAATCTTAATGTCACATCAATAATATCATTACTATTAACATTTTAAAGGCGAAACAAATCTTTTTTTACAATGGTCACCCAATTATTATAAATGTAAATATAGAACTTTAGAGATCAGATATGTAAATACAAATGAATTGTGTGGCATGTATGTAAATTTTCACATATATGTATAGAAACTTTGGGTCGCAACCCAATCATAAATGTCTAGATTTTCTGCATCGCGGCAAAATTAAGGAAAGAGCTTCTGCTTTCCGTCACACTGAAGGAACGCTTGCTCGCGCTCCCAGGGCTAAATAATATTAGCCCGTTGAAATTTATGATATTTTTATATTCTTTCGTTGAATATGTTGAAGTATAACTTAAGGACTTAAACCATTCATTAATATTGCTAATCTAATAATAAATAATTTTAATTTACAAGTCTTAAAAAATTTAAAAAAAAAATTGATTTAAATTTAAGACACTTAGTATAATTTTAAATATTAACCCTTAACCCTTAACCCTTAACCCTTAACCTTATGGCATGGACCCCACAACATATGATCTTCTATTCGTCAGAAATGCTAGATGCTGTTCACAATAATTAGCCGATTTTTTAAACTGCCACGTGTAGTCAAGCACGACCCACTCTTCTCCGTTAATAAAGCTCACTGCCCCACTCCCACTTTCTCGACCTCTGCTGCTTGCTTGCGAACTACCAACGCGCCGCTGCAGTCAGGCGATCTCCATTATCGTGTTCTCCCATTTTTCCAAATGCTCTATCCCTGCTCTTGAACCGAATCGAGCAATGAACGTGCATTCTTTCCTCATTATCTTCTTCCTCCTCACCACCGCTGCTGGAACCACCGAACCAACACTCAACGACGACCTGCTCGGACTCATCGTATTCAAAGCTGATCTTCTCGACCCTCAATCGAAACTCGCGTCTTGGAATGAGGAAGACGCTGATCCATGCGGTTGGGTAGGCGTCAAGTGCGATTCTCGCACGCACCTCGTCGTCGAGCTATCACTGGACGGCTTCGGTCTTTCTGGAAAGATTGGGCGTGGTCTTCTTCAGCTCAGCTCCCTTCGGAAGCTCTCGCTCTCTCGAAACAATTTCTCCGGCGCTCTGAACGCTGATCTGACCCGTCTTGAGAATCTTCATACTGTTGATCTCAGCTATAATGCTCTTTCTGGACCCATTCCTAGCAAGTTCTTTTGGCAATGTCGGTCGCTCCGGTCGGTTTCGATAGCCGTTAATCGGTTATCCGGCGAGATTCCGGCGAGTGTCGGCGATTGCTTGACTCTTGCATCGTTGAATTTATCGTTTAATTGGATTTCGGGGAGTTTGCCGAGAGAGATTTGGTCTTTGTATGGGCTTAGGGTGATTGATCTCTCTGGAAATTTTCTTGTTGGAAAAATTCCGGATGGAATTGGACGAATGATCAATCTAAGGACGGTGAGCTTGAAAAGGAATTGGTTATCGGGGATTTTGCCTGATGAAATTGGGGACTGCTTGCTGCTGCGCACGCTAGATTTGGGGGAGAATTTGCTCTCTGGGTTTCTCCCGGAGACAATTCGAAGGCTTACCATGTGCGGTTATCTCAGCTTGAGATCGAATAAATTCTCTGGGGACGTGCCTATGTGGCTTGGTGATATGAAGAATTTGCAGACTCTGGATTTATCAAACAATGGCTTCACCGGCCAAGTTCCGGATTCAATCGGCAATTTACAGGTCTTGAAATGGCTGAATTTTTCTGAAAATAGGTTAACGGGTAACTTGCCGGAATCCATGGCTAGTTGCAGAAATCTGGTTGAGGTGGATTTTAGCAGGAATTCATTGGTGGGAAACCTTCCTTCATGGTTGTTTCAACTGGGTATTGAGAAGATTCTGCTTTCAGGGAACAATCTCAATGGGTCTGTTAGAATTCCCACTTCCTCAGAACAGACATTACAGATCTTGGATTTATCTGCTAATATGTTTTCTGATCTGATTCCGCTGGAAATAGGAGGGCTATTAAGGTTACAGTTGTTGAATTTATCCCACAATTTATTCATCGGTTCCATTTCTGATATCTTTGGGAAATTGAAGGTTTTAGAAGCTGTTGATCTAGGCTCGAACCAACTTAATGGGAACATTCCACAGGAGATTGGAGCAGCAGTTTCTCTGAAGGTTCTGAAGCTTGATAAGAATACGCTCAGTGGAGGAATTCCTGTCCAGATTGGGAACTGTTCTTCTCTGACATCTTTGTAAGAGCTCATTACTCAGTGTTCCTTAAATCTTTTAATTTTGGTACTCTATCATTGACAAGGGAGTGGGAAATTTCTGAACTTACTACCGCTTGAAACTGTCTTAATCCTCTTCACATTGCACTAGCCATTATGAATTATCAACCCAAGGTCCTTTCTTTATTTAAGAATTTCATATAGAGCTTCATGACTACCTCGGCTTCCTCTCTAGTGGCGGAAGTTCGAGTTGTGATGCTGGAGGGAAAAAAGGACAATTTAAATACTTTTTTTTTTATTTTATTCTATTCTTGCCCCGTTGAATCTTCTATTTTGTTTGTTTGCAGTTCAAAATTTGTTCTTTTCCTCGCGATATTTTTTTTTCTCAGTTTGATGCCATACCCTAAAAGAAATAGTTTCTTACTCTTCAAATGTTAGGAAATAACGAAAGATGAGTTTTCTAACAAAGTTCATTTTTTCTCCAATCTGATTATGCAGGATACTGTCTCATAACAATCTCTCAGGCCCAATTCCTCCTACTCTGGCCAAACTCACTAGCCTTCAGATCATAGACCTGTCCCAAAATGGCCTCAATGGAAAGCTTCCAAAAGAACTTTCAGCACTTCCCCTTCTACTCTCCTTGAACATCTCCCACAATTTCTTCTCCGGCGAAATTCCATCTGCCTTACTCAACAAAATTCCTCCTTCCTCCCTTTCTGATAACCCAGATCTATGTGGCTCTGCAGTTAATCGCTCATGCACCACAGTTCTTCCAAAGCCCATTGTCCTGAACCCCAACTCCTCATCCCACTCCTCACCAAACTCTGAATTCTCCCCGGAGAATCTCCGTCATAAGAAGATCATCCTTAGCATCTCTGCTCTCATCGCCATCGCAGCTGCAGTTTTGATAGCTCTTGGTGTCATAACAGTCACCCTCCTGAACCTTCATGTTCGTGCTGCCACTTCGCACTCCGCCGCCACCCTTAACATCTCCGACGATTACTTAAGCCAGTCACCAGCCACCGATGCCAATTCTGGCAAGCTTGTCATGTTTGGTGGTGGTGATCATGACTTCAGCGCTGGGGCACATAACATTCTTAACAAAGACTGTGAGTTAGGCCATGGCGGCTTTGGGACAGTTTACAAGACTGTCCTCCGAGACGGTAGGCCTGTTGTCATCAAGAAGCTCACTGTCTCAAGCCTTGTGAAGTCCCAAGATGATTTCGAGAGGGAGATCAGAAAGATTGGTAAGATGAAGCACCCAAATCTAGTAGCCATGGAAGGATATTATTGGACAAAGTCACTCCAGCTCCTCATCTATGAATTTGTTTCTGGCGGGAGCTTATTCAAACACCTGCATGAGAGCGCAGAATTGAACTGCCTCTCTTGGCAAGAGAGGTTTGATATAATTCTCGGTGTGGCGAGGAGCTTGGCTCATCTTCATTGTCATGGCATCATCCATTACAATCTGAAATCCAACAATGTCCTTATTGATGGATCTGGTGAGTCCAAACTTGCAGATTATGGCCTGGCAAAGTTACTTCCAAGGCTCGACCATTACATTCTTAGCAGCAAGATTCAGAGTGCACTTGGGTACATGGCGCCGGAGTTCGCCTGCCAGACGGTAAAGATCACCGAGAAGTGCGATGTATACGGGTTTGGTGTGCTTGCGCTTGAGGTCATAACAGGGAGAAAGCCGGTGGAGTATATGGAAGATGATGTGGTGGTTCTTTGTGATGTTGTTCGAGGGGCACTTGATCAAGGGAGGGTGGAGGAGTGCTTGGATGGCAGGCTTGGAGGCAAGTTTCCTGTGGAGGAAGCTGTGCCTGTGGTGAAGCTAGGTTTGATTTGCACTTCGCAGGTGCCGTCGAACCGGCCTGACATGAGTGAGGTAGTAAAGATAATGGAGCTGATCAGATGCCCTCAGGATAGCCAAGGAGATGAGTTGTGCTAGCTTTATTGTTGCCTCTACTCTCTTGGCTTTCTCTGGTTTTTTCTTATTCTTTTAGATGTGGTGAGGGAGATTGCAGGAAGGGAGAAGGTGAAAGTCTGCAGTATGTTTGTTTGATCAGATTGTGAGGAACTGGAGCCCGGATGGGTTTCAGTGAGATGGGAGAGAAATGTTCTTGTAGAAGTTTTGAACAGATGATGGTTGTGTTTTCTTGTATGAGAATTCAGGATGTCAAAACGTTACTTTGCTTAGGGCAGTGAACAAGCCGAGTGTTGCTCATTTAAAATTAATTATATTTGAAGTTGGCTCTCATTCAAAATTATTGGTGTTCGGCTTAATTTATATGTTATTGTTGGTGTTCCGCATGAATTGGCCCGTTCAAATTAATTAGAAAATTAGACCAATAAAAAATACAAAATCAGTGGTGATTTAATCTTTTATATATATATATATATATAT
>NW_018164567.1:277272-281862 GCF_001263595.1 Phalaenopsis equestris
TATATATATATATTATATTATATATGTACACACACACATCTAGACTTGTTTGACATATTTAATTCTCTATACAAATGTGTCTACACCGAGATTCCCAAAAAAATATTTTTCAATATAATCCAAATTCTCAAAAAATGATAAGATTTGTATGTGATGTTGTTATACCACAATATTAAGGCACTATTTCAACTTCTATGAATCATTAACCGTACGACATCGGGTTTCAAGACTATATATATAGATCAATACTATCTTTAAATTATTATTATTAAATTCTACAAGAAAAAAAAATCAATATAGAAATAATACACTACAAAACATTAAATATAAATTCTCATTTTTAATCAGCATAATTATTATTATTATATTTTTTTTAAATAATAATTTCTAAATAAGAAAATACGGGCATAGTTTGGATGTAGTGCAAGTAACAAAAAGGAGAAAAATTAGATAATATTTACATGTACATTATGTGATAACACAGTGGAGAAAACTTATCCTAATTAAAAATGGTGGCCAAAAATGGCACAGACAAAATTAAATTAGAAAAATAAATTTAGTGAGAAAATTGAGATCAATTAAAAGAAGATTAAGAGAAAGAGAGGCTAGTTGAAGTGAGGGAATGAGAGTGTTGTGCGGGGAAGGGGGAGATTTTTATGTGTGGATTCTGCACAAACAGACAGCAGATGTGATATAGCGGAGGCCTTTTTGTTTCTTTTTTATTTCGTCAGCTACTGTCAGTGGAAAAATTATTTCATACGATCGAACACTGCATGCATATCCTGACCGTAAATCACCTGATCTACGGTCAGGATGTATTTCGGTGGGCCCCACATAAATTTTTTTTTTAAAAAAAAATTGAAAATAAATTTTTTTTTAAAAAAAAATTGAAATAATCATGACCGTAGATCACCGTAATCTACGATCAGGATCGGACACCGCATGCGAGATGGATCGGACTGTCCGTATGTGCGTAGGAGGTCTGAAGCGGATGAAGGTGTGAAGCCCATGGAGGAGACGAAGGTTATATATATATGGAAGCTGATGGGAATAAAATGCTCTTGTGGAGGCAATTCATACATTTATCACATAAATTGTCTCTTGTGGAGGCGTTTTACATACTTCCACCTCCACAAATCACAAAATGAGAAAAATGTGTGGGAAAGGAAGTAAGAAAATGCCTCGGCTGAGGACGATTATGCCCTTTTCCTTTTTTTCTGCTATTCGCACCTTCTTTGAGAGAATAAAAAAAAAATAGGCGTTCTTCTTATTGTTTGTCCTAATTTTATTGTATTCATTTTAGGGTTATCTTCTGACTTTGAAAAAAATCTGAGAATACTTTCATGAGTGGGGGAATAATCCCTACAAATTTCATGAATTTTAGATTTATATTTAATTTTTGATAATTGAAATACTCATTAGAGTATTTAATTTATTAAACATTAAATATAAACTATTTATTTTTATTTTTATTTTAACTATTTTCTCCTATGTTCACCGAATTCAGAGGTATTTTTATTTTATTTTTTGGATTTTTCTAGGTAGAGATAAGTTTATTAGGGTTTTCTAAATTTGATTAATTCAAAAATTATTAATTAACTACTTATTCGACGCGGCGCCCCATCATTCTCGACAGCTCCGAATGCGTGTGTGGCATGTTTGAATGGGATGCACTTTCCAGGCTGTCATCCAAGTTGACCCGCGGTTTAGTCTCATTCGTATGGACATCTCGAAGGTTTGACTCGATCAATGCCGTCCATTTCAGATACACATAAATGGATGTCGTCGGTTCATCATCCCCATGAGACAATTACATGAAGTTCGTTCATGATAAAATCACAATATTTTCTTTGATTGTTCATGAAATCTTACGAGATTTGTTTCTAAAGCTTTATCTAACCAAGATGAACACGTCTATATGGTTGATCAACTATGGTAAGTTTATCTCTTTCACAAAAGACCATAACCCAGGTAATTTATAGGGTTTTCGATCTATACCTTATCCCAAGATCTGTGTGACATCGATTGGGCTTGACCGACACAATTGCGTGGACCTCACAAGGCATGTTCTTGGTTCAATTTGAAGTGAAATCGGCCCTAATTATGAGCTAAACCAAAAGATGACTCAGTTTGGTCTTGAACTGGGTTAGAGGGCTTAGGGAGTCTTAATTTTGTTTGGGAATGTCTTCGTAAAGCTTAGAGAAGCTTTTGGGAGGATTGGTTTGTATTTTTGGTAGGGTTTATGTCACACTTGAAATTTGTCCTCGATGTGGGTTGGAAAATTATGGTTTTGTGGACATGGTCAAGGGTTGGTAGTAAAGGGTTTCAATTGCCTAGGCCAAGGGGAAGATTTTTGTCTTGGGAGCCAATGGTTTTAGGAACTGTGTAAAGGGTTTTCTCCTCTTGCATGGCTCTCGGGTTTGCCCTTTTTTTGGCCATGGGAGGGTAAGGAAGAGGCCAAATGTGGCATGAAGGAGTTCTTGTAACACCTCAAAGAGGTTTGCAGAGCATGGGGAGGATTTAGTGTAGTAATTCCAATCTCTGGAGGTTTTTATCATATGAGCTCCATTGGAGAGGAGAGAGGGTATTCATGGCTTGGAGACATTAAGGAGAGCTTAAGAGGGATTTGTTGGGCTTGATAGAAGTGTTCCTTGACACGAGCATGAAGAGACTTCGGTTAATTGAACTTAGATGCCAAGTATGAGAAAGGGTAGGTAGACATAACGTCACTTGTCCTTTCTTATTCTTTTATTTCTCATTTTGGTTTTATTTGGAAAATTGGTAGGGTATGAGTCATCATATAACCTAATAGGTTATCTTAGGTTAAGGATGAAGCATTATTGGATGGGCTTGAACCATGGGCTTAGACCATGGGCTTGGACCATGGGCTAAAGCCTTGGACTTTAAGCTTTAGGGCTAGGTTTTTAGGGTTTATACTTAAAGTTAATAGAATCTTAAATTCATTCTAACTAATTAATTAATTCATTAATTAATTTGGAGAATGAAAAATTGACCTTATGACCATGGGCTGACCATGGTGGTTTACGGTTGACTATTTGATCATGGGTTGACCATTTGGGCAGACATCATTTTCTTTCAGGGGCAAACTTCTTCTTCTTTCAGGGAGTCATGTCCAACATGGAGGAGTTCTAATAATTTTTATCTAACATAGTTTCTGAAGGTGCTGCTTAGCTCTCCTCTCGCCTGGCATAGCTCATCACGTTGTTTGCCTTTAACCTGTGCTAACCCCTCTGTTTTGTAGGTCGTCCTTTTGTTACTTTCTATATGTACTTTTAGAGTCCCTTAGGACAGAGTCAGTTTTAGAAGTAAGTTACGAGAATGAGTTCTAAGATGCATAACGAGCAGAACCACGTGACGAGGGCTAGGAGCTACAGGCTCTAGTCATGTACCTTAGTTTTAAATCTCATTTTATGTATAAAATTAAGACTATATATATATATATATACTAATTCATAAACTTCAATATATATATATATATATATGCAGTGCTCGACTGTCTTTTTCTTCTTAAGTTATGTTGCCGATCCAACGACACTCGACATTCTCTTATTCATTTTGTTCTTTTTTGCACCGTGCTTGACTTGGTTTCACCCTTTTTGGCTCTTGGAGTGTCTGGGAACTATGTGAATATAAATTAGACTCTCTAGGACATAAAAATTATAAACCTTATTCAAAATCCAAATGAAAGATTAAGACTAATAAAAATTTTAGATTAAAACATTTCAAGATTTTTAAAATATGTATTTTCTTTCCTACATGACATTCGAGCCAGATTTTAAATGGGTTGCATTGCATTCCTTTCACCCAATTCATATTAATATGGCCTCCATGCTTAGGACTTGTGTAGAAAACTGTATCATATTGTATGTTTCGAGGAGAAGTTCCTATTCTTCTTCAACCCGACTGACTCATCATATATTTCTACTTAATTGGTCGTCTAGTGCACTTAGGGTACTAGAGGCTTACTTTATACCTACGTCTACCTAAAACCCTGCCCATGGCTAGGGTTTTAGGGTTTATACTTAAAGCTAATGGATCTTAAATTCATTCTAACTAATTAATTAATTCATTAATTAATTTGGAGAATGAAAAATTGACCTTATGACCATGGGTTGACCATGGTGGTTTACGGTTGACTATTTGATCATGGGTTGCCCATTTGACCATGGGTTGACCATTTGGGCAGACATCATTTTCTTTCAGGGGCAATCTTCTTCTTCTTTCAGGGAGTCATGTCCAACATGGAGGAGTTCTAATAATTTTTATCTAACATAGTTTCTGTAGGTGCTGCTTAGCTCTCCTCTCGCCTGACATGGCTCATCACGTTGTTTGCCTTTAACCTGTGCTAACCCCTCTGTTTTGTAGGTCGTCCTTTTGTTACTTTCTATATGTACTTTTAGAGTCCCTTAGGACAGAGTCAGTTTTAGAAGTAAGTTACGAGAATGAGTTCTAAGATGCATAACGAGCAGAACCACGTGACGAGGGCTAGGAGCTACAGGCTCTAGTCATGTACCTTAGTTTTAAATCTCATTTTATGTATAAAATTAAGACTATATATATATATATATA
>NW_018164567.1:281891-284826 GCF_001263595.1 Phalaenopsis equestris
ACATATCACTCAATTCTTTCATATTTACATATCTAATTCATAAACTTCAATATATATATATATATATATGCAGTGCTCGACTGTCTTTTTCTTCTTAAGTTATGTTGCCGATCCAACGACACTCGACATTCTCTTATTCATTTTGTTCTTTTTTGCACCGTGCTTGACTTGGTTTCACCCTTTTTGGCTCTTGGAGTGTCTGGGAACTATGTGAATATAAATTAGACTCTCTAGGACATAGAAATTTTAAACCTTATTCAAAATCCAAATGAAAGATTAAGAGTAATAAAAATTTTGGATTAAAACATTTCAAGATTTTAAAATATGTATTTTCTTTCCTACGTGACATTTGAGCCAGATTTTAAATGAGTTGCATTGCATTCCTTTCACCCAATTCATATTAATATGGCCTCCATGCCTAGGACTTGTGTAGAAAATTGTATCATATTGCATGTTTCGAGGAGAAGTCTCCATTCTTTATCAACCCGACTGACTCATCATAGGTTTCTACTTAATTGGTCGTCTAGTGCACTTAGGGTACTAGAGGCTTACCCAACCCAGACATAGAATAAGTCCTTTGTTAGGGCATCTAAGCTTTGTAATCATACCTCTCTCCTCTTTCCACTCGAGTGGCTTCCTCGCCACTTTGCCAGATAAAGTCTCACCTCTTGTTTTCTACCTACGCAGGGTTATAGGATTTAGAGTTTCTTTTGCTTGACCTTAAGACTATCGAGGTCCTCATGAACGACATAATTCATTGATTGCTGACAAGAAATCTCTGGTTGTGTTGGGTCGACTACCGTCACGACCAGATAGTCTTGGGGTCATAATAGTTTGGGATGACAGATCCATGGTATCCTAACCCATCTCTAGCCGATTAGGATTACTCTAGAATTCTATCACTCTCTTTGACGTTTCGTTAATGTCATCTCATAGGCTTTGATTGTTGATAGGTCACCGCTCGTTTAGGATACGATGTTTCACCCTTTACTCTTATAGATCAGTTAAGACTTGGAAGCATAATGTGGATTCTATGAGTTGACTTGGTTATTTTTGGGCACCATACACCAATAAGTTGCTAACCATTTGGGATGTGAGGATTCACTTCCTGTTTTATGGCTTAGCGAGAGCTTTGAAAGTAGTGAGATGTTCCTATGAGATAACCTCTGTTTGTGACACCATTTACTAATCATTATATAAGTGTAAACAAGACTTCTTTTATCAAAAGTATGATTGGGTATCCCTCAAAATGTAATTAACCAAAGTGGTACAACCCTTTGGGAGTTACTCTTGACCCCATAACATACACACATATTTGATTCTCTGGTTGTGGGTTGCTTTCGTAAGGTCTTCTTCGTGGATATGTGCCAAAACTTTTTTTATCCAATCTTATTTTGGACGTACGCCTTTGGGATATCGCGCAAAGTTTACTTTATGAAAGTTATAGACGTTCTTTCTCTCGTTTGTCTATCTTCATTGTATATTCCTTATTTTTTGAATCCTCTCTGGTTCACACAAACCATATGATCCGAAAGAGAGATTTATTCGAAAAAAAGATCATATGACAATAGATAAGATGACAACTTCAAAAAAAAAAAAAAAAAAAGAAAAAGAATAAAAACTGTCGGTGGGAGCTGATTGAAGGTAGTTGGTGGCAACGAATGTCAGAAGTTATCATTGGAACTTTAATATGATGCTACTCGTTACATCACATTTGAGATACGCTTGTACACCACATTTGTGAATTGTTGCTACACCGTATTTGATATTCATCGTTGGCTAGAAAAATTCATCAACAGTGACAAGCGGGGGCAATCAACAGTGGCCGACAGTAGCCGGCGGGAGGTAGTTAACGATGATTGGCGGCTACGATGGTTGAAAGTTATTATCATGTATATTGTCTAGAACAACATTGAAATTTGACACCCCCTTCTCAAGTGAAAAAAAGTGGTCTATTTATAGCCCTTGAGGCACGTGCATTTAGTTATTCAACAAATAACTCTCGCAAGCACTTGATTAGACAACCCTTATTGATCCCTTTAGATCATAGAGGGTTTTTAAAATTTTAATGGCCTTATCAATCTTTAAATCTCTAAATTATAGCATTTTAGGCATGTTGGATTCCTCTCGTTGAGACACTCGATTTGAATATAAATATGTCAAATTTGAACTTTATTTGACCATTAAATTGACAATCCAAAATCAATAAAAGTGATTTAATGATTTTATATGGGTTTGATTGGACTCAGATTGAGCCAACTTTGGTATTAACGGGTTCGTCTTGTCGAGATGATCAGTTTGACTATAATCATGTTGAAATTGGAGCCTTGAAAGATCTTTAGTTCTAATATGAAATATTCATTGATCAAAAGATATCTTGAGATCCATGTCAAAACATAAAATTTTTTGATGGTGCATCAATTCATATACAATAATTGCTAGATTGTTGCTAACCAAAATATTTAGTTCTTCTTATTATTTTCCTTTTTTTTGTATCATTTGCCAAGTCTTGCATGCATAGATTTAGTTAACTTTAGACTTTTCTTGCAGCCTTTTGAGTTGCACTCACAAAAAAAAATTTCAAAAAAAATTGTAGGTGTGATGGTTTCTCCATCGGCTAGAAGAGCGGAGTTGAGCTTGAAGTTTCAAGCTGAAGGTATTGGAATACTAGTTAACATAAAAGTAGGACATGTCCAAGTTGTACCACATAAATATTATTTGAGCATTGTTGTCTTTATCTATTTTATTGAACATTTACTTTTTCTTGCAAATGCTTTAATTCTACAGTAATGTTGATTTTTGTAAAGGTATTTAAAACATCATTTCACCTCTCTTATAGCATGCACATATTATATCAATTGTACAAAAACCTTTCTATGTAAGTAACTTATGACTTATATTCATATATATATATATATATATATATATATATATA
>NW_018164567.1:284857-285674 GCF_001263595.1 Phalaenopsis equestris
TATATATATAAGTTAAGCCAAAGCTTTCTCTTGTAAAGCATCATTTTTTATGTTTTTAAAATTTTTTGTGACCTTGGGAGTGATGATAGCCTTTAATCACATTAAGTAGAAAGCTTGCACCATAATATTTGGTCCATCCCTTGTTCCCTGCCTTACTCATTAACTAACACAATAATAAAGCCTTCTTTCTAAAGTGAAGACACAACTTATTAGCAGCATGGGTGCTAAGATTCTTCTTGGCTTTGTGTGAGTAAATAAAAGGAGAAATATATAGGATACATGTGAAGTTTATAGAGCTATTTTTGATATGGATGCCTTGAAAGCAAATATGAACTTTTTGCTACGATTTTTTCCTTGTATTCGTAGAAGCTTAGGTAAAAATTAGAACATTTATGATTTGGCAGCCGACTCTCTTCACGTACAAAATCATAATAAAATGGGCTTTAGGGTGTCAAAATTATCCCGACATGCCATGATTTGAAGAATTTTGATTTGGGTACCCATATAAATTTTGGGTGTGGTTAGAATTAAAAATTCGAATTAGTTTAATTTTCTTGGGTCGAGTTTGGTTTACCCGCCAACCCGAGAATGACCCAAAATTGACCCACAAAATTTACCGACTAACCTGAATTTCACTCGAGATTTACTCAAAATAAACTTAAATTTGACCTAAATAGCTGTTACTCATTATATTAAATGGGTTATACGACTCAGGTTTGTGTCGACAAGTTGAAGGTTTCCAGTTGGACTTTCTGACACGTTTAATATTAGGATTTGGTTCGGGTCTGTCGGCACTATTTTTGGTGTGGAGTTTGCC
>NW_018164567.1:285774-286100 GCF_001263595.1 Phalaenopsis equestris
ATCATTATGAACAACTTTCATGAAGGATGAAAAGTTGTTTTGAAGTTTATTTTGATGGTTAATTTAAATGGATTTTGATGGATTTGGGTTTAGACCTAAATTAAACCCTTAAGGGTCAAATTTGAGTCTAACTTGAGCTAGCTTTGGGCTAAGCTCAAATTGATTGTTGTGTTTGGTCAAAAATGACCTTATAAAGGATTTTCAACAAAAATTGGATGCCAATTTGAGATCTAAGGCATTCAATTGTTGAGATTTGGGGTGTTAGCCAATATTGGGGCTAATTTGGGGATTTTGTCAAAGATGGTCACAAAGACCAAATCGGACCA
>NW_018164567.1:286306-297098 GCF_001263595.1 Phalaenopsis equestris
GATGTATTCAAAGTGTTTGGAATGAGTTTTGATCAATTTTGGGTATTTTGGCAAAATTTGGGAATATTAGCCAAATTTGGGTACCAAGGGCAGTTAGGTAATTTGTAGGTGCCTTGGGGCAAAATACCAAGTTAGGCATTTTACATAGAATTTGATAGATATCCATTCTAAATGAACCAGGGATTAATATATTGTGAAGATATGGTGTATCCTAGTTCCAAGTCACCACCCAAGGTCGACCCTAAAGCCAAGTAATCCTATAGGGACTCTTCTTGAATTCTCTTATAATGATCTTACCTACTAAATGCTAGAGGTTAAGATCAATATGTGGAATTTCAAACTGAGTAAAAAAAAAAGAAGAGTTTTGAATTTCTAATGGTGGGGTACCTCTTCTAATTTTCTAAGACTAGTCAATAGGAAAGTCCTACGGCTAGACCTAGGCTACTAAAAAAGTTTTCTAGACCTCAACCAAAAATGAGGTCAACAGGGTCAAACAGTTACAAGTCGGGCCAAATTCGGGTCAGACCATAAGAAAATACATAAATTGCGCCTATGTGCCATAGGGATGACTTTTCTGCTTATAATTTTTTTTTTAAACAAGGCAATTATATAATTTTTATTTCAAGTTTAGTCTAAATTAAAATTTTTACCAACAGAACAAATTCTAGCATTAAATGCGACCAACTCATATAAAAAATAATCAACCATGATGTTATAAAATAGTTCTCAGAGTGCAACGATATAATATTCAAAAGATTCAATTGCACTCGAGTTGGTCACATTGTTTAAGACGAGCTGATCTCAACACAGTTAGCTTTTGAAACGGTATCATTCAAGTCACCATTGGTGAGGAATATAATAGCAGCCCTGTTGCTTTCTTCATAATTGGACATGACGAAGGCATGCTGAGCATAATAACTATTTTTTAATTTAATAATGAAAAATACGCATTCCCACCAGTTTGTCAAATAATAAATAATAATAATTAGGAAGGTTTACATAAAAATGCCACTTAATTCTATGTATTTACATAACCAGAGACTATTATACGAGCCCCCAACCACTTTCATGTGCCTAACCACTCGATCCCGGGCTGTAAGGCAGATGCACTTAGGCGGGATCGAACCGATGACCCCAGTGAACTTATACTAGGCTGCACTACCAAATAATCACACACACACACACACACACACAGAACACTTTTGTTGATGAGAGGGCAGGGTCTGCAAAATAACACAGAACACTTTATATGATGAGAGGGCAGGGTCTGCAAAATAGTTGATAATGATTTAACAAGAGATTTGGAGGCTTTACATGGATGAATGAAGGGAATCCTCATTGGATAATAAATTATCTCAAAAGCAACATAAGAATGGAAAAATAAAATCGCCAAACCTAATGTTTCCGACACTTGGAAAATTAATATTAATCACTATTGCAAACAACCCATGAGATTTTTCTTCAAATGTTCGATCTCAGAAGAGGTTAATCTACACAATCCCGGTCCCTTGATAATTATGAATAGATGGAAATAGTTTATGAGGGCCACCAAATGGGAAGGAGGGTTAGAGTGCTAGGAATGGCGACATAGCCTCTGGAAGGCCATCTGATATTCAACTAAGTGATGTAGGTCAATGGGTGTAAGTGAGCTGAGCAATCTCGACATTCATAGAAGAAGAATTACTTAGCCTAGCATGATTTCATAATTAAAACACAAAAACAAATCTATTGCACCAAAATATATTAGGATTACAAGTTTTGAAACAAGAGAAAAATAATAAATAAACAAAAGAACTCGGGATTGTAGCAATGTTCAAGTTCTTTGATTTCTTCTCTTTGCTCCAACTCACCAAACAAACTTCACTCTCTCTCACATTACAATGGACTTACTCACGTACAAATGCTAAAACACACTCTCTAATACTTCATCTCTATTCCTAGCACACTATAATGACTCCATTCAAGTAGGTCCCACACGCCCAACTATTATTCCCTCAAAGAGTTTGAATTTTTGTCTTCAATAATTATCCTTTCTGAATAGTCGCGCCTCAACTCTGTGGTTATGGGTTCCCATAACAAATTTAATTGAGCTTGCAAGATGACTCATTAGCTTGCACTACGAGTTGAGCTTGAGCAAATCAGCTTAGCTCTAGCTTGAGCTCCAGCTAGTTTTTGAAATACAAGACGAGCTCAAGTTAAGCTTGACTCGAGCTCAATTCGACTCGTTTGCAACCCTAAGTAGGTTTGTGTTTTGTACGTATCTACTTGGATCTATATTTTGTGGGTCCTTGGAATGGCATCCCAATTTCGAACGATTGGATTGCACGAGTCAACTGGTTGAGACTTGCAGATCTACAGGGTAGACATGAACCAAGAAAAAAATCATCATTAAAAGGCAAAATAAGGGAAAGAAAAGAAAAAGGCCAAAGAGATCTCATTAAGTGGCGCAGTAGAACAAGTTACTGCAATTATGCAAGCCATGCAGACAGAATGATAAATTCCCATAGTTTTAAGACACAATGATAGCTCCAATAACTTCCACAAAGGTCACATGAGCATGTGGGGAGCCTATTATGCCATCTCAACCATTGGAGCAGCAGATAAACTCGCTATCCAATGCAAGGTATTTCTTTTATTTTATTATTATTTTAAAATAATAATAAAAAAAAAGCGTACAAACCGCCGCTCAATACTTCAATAGATCTAACGATTGTGAGCATCACACCTTAACTCATGTGGACCCCATTTTCTTTATTTAAATTGAACTATTGAAATATTGCGTCTCTTTATTTTGTTGGTGCACTTTTAAAAGAGTTAGATCTGGATCAAGTTAAGCTTTTTTTTTTATCTTTTGTTGTTTTTTTTTTTTTTTTTTTTTTTTTTTTTAAGTAACAAAAAAAATGTTAAAGTTTGCCATGTGGGCCCGGGCTAAAGTCTAGAGCAAAGATAATCTAATGGGTGTGTTTTAGGCAGGCAGCACACTTTTTTTGGTATTTGACAAAACACAATTTTATCCATTTTTCCAGGAAGCTATAGTGGAAAGTTGTGTTTTGCAACTTCATCCAACTGATTAAAACTGCCAAAAAGTTGTGATCTGACTTTTGAAAAAAAATTATAATAGTCATCGGCACTTTTTGAACAATAATTTCTTATGTATTAATTTTACACATCTTCTTCAAACAATGACAACTATCTAAAATTGATATATCTGTGTGTGTGTGTCCAGTGTTCCCTGACTCTTTGGTTGATAATTGTTTTTCAGTTCTAAGTCCCCTATGGTCAGGGGTTCGATCCGATCGCGCTGGTGTGCGGAGCAGTCGAGTGGTTAGACACATGAGGTTGTGGGGGGCTCGTATCATAGCATATAACAAATTTTTTTAATATACATATGATGCATGCCAGAAAATTTGCGGCGGTAGGGTAATGTATTATCGTCTTAACTTTGCACGAGAATTCAACACACACAGATAACAAAAGAGAAGTAAATAAGAGGAGACACCATGACTTTTTTCGTGGAAAATCCTTGAAAGAAGGAAAAACTACGGGGCCTAGCCCAGTTGAAATAATCCACTATGAATGATGAGTACATATGTTCATTCTTCCTCTAAATTAGGAAAGATAGAATTACAAAGTTGTATAACTATAATCTGGTTGTAGTTCTTGGTGACAACATATTGCAAGGGTCATTGTTGATTGTAGTGGAGACAGTAGTCCATCGTGAGTGTCGTAGATGGCTGCTCTAAAAGTGTTGATTGGCCAAAGAAACTGTAGTAAGAAGTTACAGGAGTTGTGGACCACATAGGCCGTAGTAGTGAGTATGAATGACGTTCGTAGGCCGCTGGAGCTGGAGTCCGGAGCTGCTCGAGCTGTAAATCATGTAGGTCGTTGTTGACACATAAACCATAGTGATGAGCTCATGTCCCACAACGTTGACTGGCGGTGTCTGATTGGTAGTGATCGATGATGATTGGTCATGATCGACAGTGACAGTTGAAAGTGAATGATGGCGATCAATGAGTGTCGATGATGACCTGGCTGTGGCCGATGACGATCGACGGTGGTCGGCGACGGTCGGGACGGTGCTGGACTTCAACTCCTTCTTAGAGCTTCCAGTTCTCTCTGAAGCTTCCAACCCCCCTCATGTGAAAGGTGGGGTTCTATTTATAGTGTTATGGATGTCATTAATGTATGAATATGAATCATTTTGATTGGACGGTCTGGAAAGCTTCCTCCAATCAAACGAGATTTAATAGACATTTGAGTGCCTTAATGATGTCAGAATTAAGTGATCTTGGGCTCGTTGGATTCGTCTTGCCGAGCCGCTCGATTCGAGTGTAAACTTTTCATATTTGACAACTCTTTGATCTTCCAAATGTGTCCAAAAATCATCTAAGTGCGGTTCAATGACTTGATATGGGCTTGATTTGACTCGGATTGGGCTACTTTTCATATCATTAGATCTGTCTCATCAAACCGATCATTTGACTATAAGTTCGATGAAATCGAAGCTCTGGACGACTTTTTATCAAGATTTGAATGTTTCATCTTTAAAATATCGTCTCGATATTCGTGTCATACTTCAAGATTCGTGCCGGATGATGAAAATTTGTTGGTTGCGTATCAGTTGCCCCTTATTTTCAGGTGAGACCATTTTTATCGTCAAAAAATATCATTATTCGGAGTTTTTATGTATATGTATATATATATCTTACTTAGTACAAAAATAATTTTTATCCTTACATAAGTTGAACCCAGCTTAGTTGGTTAGCATTTTTTGCTTCACGAGGGAGAGGGGAGGGGGTTCCAATCTGGCCTAAAACAAAGTAAATAATATTTTTATAAAAGAATTTGAAGAGGAATTCGAATTCCGAAAGAAAAATATTAATAGAATTTGTCTGTCTTTTTTTTTTTTTTGGAATATAAAAACTTTTTATTATTATTGATGAGCATTTAATGCCTACATTTTTTTAGATTTTCATATTAATGTGAATTTTTTGGCAAAAACTGTTTTTGAGTCTATAAATAGGGGTATGAAGGAGAGAGTAGAGGTGCGGCGGTGCGGTGTGTCGTGACGACGCGTTGCGACGTCACGACACGGCTAGGCGTTGCAGCGACGCGACTCGGCGGGGTAACGCTTTGCGGCAGGGCGTGCAACAACGTGAAGCAGCGGCGCGATGCGTTGCCGTAGCGGGTCGCGGCGTGACAATGCGTTGCGGCGTGACAACGCGTTTCTACAGTGCTTCGTGATGGTGCGGAGACGCATTGAAGAAGTGCGTTGTGATGTCGTGACATATTGCGGCTGTGTGTCGCGGCATGGCGACACATTGTGATGGTGCGTCAGGGCAACGTGTTGTAGCGCAACGACGTGTTGTGGCACTATATCGCAGCGAAGTACTGGTGAAGTATCGCAGTGGAGCGATGTGTTGGATGTTCAATGTCATGAAAGAAGGTAAGGGTGGAGTCCTCAGCTGATTCAGGATTTCTCAAAAGAAAATCATTCTGCGTAGCGGTGAAGAGTTGAAGTGCAGAGTTGTGGCAAATAGTTGTGGTGCCAAGTTGCAGTGTCAGTTACAGTACAGAGTTGCGGTGCTGAGTTGTAGTGCTGAGTTACGGTGTTGAGTTGCGGCAAAGAGTTGCGGTGCCGAGTTGCGACGCAGAGTTGCGGCGTTGAGTTGCGCTAAAGAGTTACGGTGTCGAGTTGTGGCACAGAGTTACAGTGCAAAGTCGCGGGGCAAAATTGCGCCAAATAGTTGCGGTGAAGAGTGAAAGTCGTCATCAACCTGCGTAGCAGGCAAGCAACATGATTTTATTTCTCGTTGATGTCGTGCATTCCGCAAGAGATTCTGGTGCCGCTTTTGCACATTGCAGAGGTGATGAAAAAATGTTATAGTTTTCCTGCCGCACTTTGAGGAGAAGATTTTCATGCTTGTGGTGGTGATATCTGAAGATGCATTGAAGATCATCATAAGTATTGGAATTTTGGGGAGGCAATGCCGACTCTACTTGAAGATGAGCGGATTTGTTGTAGCTCTTGTACAAGTATATGTTGGTTATTGTAGCATTTTAATTTGACATTTGTAGATGATAATAATGCATTTCTTTGTACATCTTTGAAGTAGCTTATGAGGTTATTGTGGCTTTTCAACCGTATGAAATTATGTAATTAAAGTTAGCACAATCATTTTATAAAATGAAGAATCACGTACCTTTTATAATTTTTGTCTTTCGAGATTGTGCTCTCTCAAACCTATGTCTTATAAGAGCTTGAATTGATACCTACTGAGGCTCATAGCCTTCTGAGGTCTTTCGTGTATTTGTGCCTTTTGAGGCTTGACTTCTTGGAGCATTAATTTTTCTAGTCTTGTCTCTTGGATCAACTTTCAGGGGTATGGTTAAAAAAGAAATCCATTAAGGAAGTAAGACCAGCTCTGATTGTATAACCGGAGATGCTCGACGGTATTAACTCGTAATGAACAGAGTCATATGAAATCCATTGAGGATGGTTGACCTATCCTAGGTTGTTGGTCGAAGCTTTTGCTTGACGACTGTAACCTGTTATGGAAGAGGTCGAAGGAATCCACCAAGGATTTTTGACCTATCCAAGGCTATTCGTCAAAGCCTTTGCTTGACTATTGCAACCTGTAAGAGATCGAATCGAATCCCTCAGTGATCGATTAATCCCAGAATCAAGTGTCAGATATGCTCTATGTTTCTCGAGACTGGGGTGTAGGTTGCAATAAACGTATATTTTCTTGGAAATATGGTTGCAGTCATACTCAAGAAAATTTTGACTTGTTAGTTGCTGCTTTTGAATCTTTTACTCTCTTAGCGGGGGTATTTTACATACAAGCTTGTAAAACAACACAAGTATTGGGCCTTGAAGAGATCAGCTTCTTGGTATAGCTGAAGAGGAACTCCACTATAATAAGGGGACACTGAGGAAGCATTTTTTGCAGTGAAGATTGCCCCCCGGTCCACTATAGATCCTCAAAGAATTGAAACCTGAAAAAAAAATATGGGATGACTTCCCCACTACTGTCGTTCCCGGAACGTTGAAATGAAAGAACTTTCGAGACTGCGGTGAAGGCTGCCCCCCAGCCTGGAAGAAGTTTTGAAATATTGTGTCTGAATAGGATGCGAGAAGACAACTTCACTACAATCGTGCTTGGGACGTTGATGTGAACGACCTTTTAAGACTGCAGTGAAGATTGCCCCTAGCCTGGAAGAATGCTTCTGAGAAGATCTTCAAGACGTAAAGGAGGTTCCTTAGCCAGTTGGAGTTGGATGATATACATCATTGATACATCATTGGGAAACAAAGTAGGGGATCAACTTCTTAGAGTTGAAGATAATGTTGAACAGGACTTCGTTTCCCACAGAAGGCGTCAAACTGATGCGAGCGAGAAAATTCATGGTGGTAGAGTAATGGATCATCATCTTAGCGTTGCATGAGAATTCAACACACACAAATAATAGAAGTGAAGTAAGCAGGATGAGACACCTCGACTTTTTATGTGAAAAACCCTTGAAAGAGGGAAAAACCATGAGACCTAGTCTAGTTGAAATAATCCACAATGAATGATGAGTACACATGTCCATTCTTCCCCTAAATTAGAGAAGATGGAAATACAAAGTTGTACAACTATAATCTGGCTGTAGTTCTTGGTGACAGCAGATTGCAAGGGTCATTGTTGATTGTTATGGAGGTAATAGTCCATCGTGAGTGTTGTAGATGGCTGCTCAAGAAGTGTTGATTGGCCAAAGAAATCGTAGTAAGCAGTTACAAGATTTGTGGACCACATAGGCCGTAGTAGCGAGTATGAATGACGTCTGTAGGCTGCCGGGGCCGGAGTCGGGAGATACTCAGCTGTGAACCACGTAGGTCGTTGTTGACACATGAGTCGTAGTGATGAGCTCATGTCCCATGACGGTGACTCATGTGTCTGATTGGAGGTGATCAACAATGATTGGTGATGATCGATAGTGACGATCGACAGTGGGACGGGTGTCGACGACGGCCCGACGATGGCCGATGACAAGCAACAGTGGTTGACGACGGTCGGGATGGTGCTGGACTTCAGCTCCTTAGAGCTTCCAGTTCTCTCTGAAGCTTCCAAACCCCCCTCATGTGAAGAGTGGGGCTCTATTTAAAGTATTCTGGTTGTCATTAATGCATAAATATGAATCATTTTGATCAGACGGTCTGGAGAGCTTCCTCCAATCAAACAACATTTAATGGACATTTGAGTGCCTTAATGATGTCAGAATTGAGTGATCTTAGGCTCGTTGGATTTGTCTTGTCAAGCCGCTCGATTTGAGTATAAACTTGTCATATTCAATAACTCTTTGATCTACCAAATGTGTTAAAAAATCATCTAAGTTTGGTTCAATGACTTGATATGAGCTTGATTTGACTCAGATTGGGCTAGTTTTCATATCATTAGGCCCGTCCATCAAGCCAGTTAGTTTGACTATAAGTTTGCTGAAATCAGAGTTCTGGATGACTTTTTATCAAGATTTGAATGCTTACAGCTTAAAATATTATCTCAAGATTCGTGTCATGCTTCGAGATTTGTGTCGAATGATGAAAATTTATTGATGATGTATCAATATGTATAAGTATATGAATGTATGTATATTTGTATGTATGTGTGTGTGTGTGTGTGTGTGTGTGTGTGTGTGTGTGTGTGTGTGTGTGTATAATCGACATGGTGACGACTAAGGTTCCTGGGTGCTCTGGCGATCATGGCTTTCTTTCATCGGTGGTGCCCAATGTTGGTGAGATCTTTCTTGTTTTTGGTTTTCCTATTTTTGTGTTACTAGTATGCCGCCCTCCCGTAGTTTTGTCGATGCTGTGGTTGACGTGGGTGGAGATCCTCTCAGTTCCCGCAAGCTTTCCATGAGTCTTTGAATTTGGGAGGTAATTATAATTTCATAAGGAAGTTGGAGATGAAGAATGAGAAGCTTGCTTTGTTTATGTCTGATGTTGAAACTAACATTCTATCTTCTTCCTGTTGTCTTGCACTGATTGGAAAGTTTACTTTTGGTCACCCCCTTTGGAATTAATTTGTAAGGAGTTTAAAATTATGAAACATAAGCGTTTTTGGAAGATTGGTTTGTTTGATGATAGACAAATTTTGATTCATCTTTCTAATGATGAAGACTATACTCAATTTTTTCCAGGCGTTTGATGAGGATTGAAAATCATTTTATGAAATTCCTTAAATGGTCTGTTGATATTGATCCTAAAATTGAGCCACCTGTTATCTCTGTTTGGTTACGGTTTCAAGGTCTTAAGCTCTATCGTTTTAATCATAAGGTTTTACTTTCCCTGCTGCCGCCTTTGGGAAGCCTCTAAAAATGGATAACTCTACGTTTGCCCTTGATCGCCCTTTGGAAGCATGTGTTTTAGTTGAAAGAGATATTAACCAACCATTTTGTGACGAGATCTATATTGGCTCTGCTCACCAGGGTTATTGGCAACCAGTTAAAATTGAACGAAACTCCCCTTATTGTTCACATTGCCGTATTTTTTGGCATGTTGCATCTCAGTGTTATAAGTTGCATCCTAACCTTAAATCTGATACGAGAGCCGATAATAGAGGCATTGGGGCTGATGGGGCTGCAACTGCAAATGATATACCTTTAAAACTAGATAATGTGCAGGGTGATATTGCTAATGTGCATAACGTGGAGGATTTTAATCCCTTGGGTATAAATGATAATAATTTTTTCCCTACCTATCCTGGTAGCTCTGTTGGGAGGGTGACCAGCGACTTTATATATGCTTAAAAATATAAGATAAATATGGACGTCAGAAATATTCAATTTGTAAACGCCAGCATACATATCACTCAAGTAATATAGGGTTCTAATGGAGTCCTAGATATCAATCCCACAGGGAGTGGTTTAGAACTGTGAACTAAGATTTTAGAAAAGCAATACTTTAATCGCAACAACGAAGTTCAATTTGCTTATCTATCACTAATAGAAAATTGAAATAAATATATAATTTTAATAACTAATAAATAAGTAATGATACTAATGAGGGTTTAAATGTGATATTCAATATATAAGAAAACATCCTTCTCCTTGTCAAGAAATTATAGTGAATGGATAAAGTGAATTGGTTCAAATTATATTGTGCCAAATAGGAGCATACCTATTCTTTACCCTTGGGTCCAGACATAAAGAACATTGACTAATCATACGTATGTTTACTGAATTTGCGGCTAGACTGAGAGAATACCCGCTCTCACTTTGGAGCTCCCATGTTCCCCTCGCCTGAGGGTTAATATCTACACTTCAGCACCTAAACGATAGGATTGAATTGGGGATTTTAGTCTGTCACTCTAAAATCTCCAATTCTACGCCCGATAATATTATTTTCTTATTTATTTGCACCCAACTTCCAAGGGCTTTGACCTCTTGTAAAACTCAACATATTTTAACAAATCAATTGGCGAGATTGAAAGTAAATTAAGATCGAAGTGAAAAGATCATCACAATTTCTTAAACATTTTCATGGCTTTACCAATTCAAATCATCATTTCACAAATCTCGAGACAAAGAGAAAAACAGAGAAAACTACTCAAATCTCATGGGGAAAACAAAACAAATCAGAATTCATATATAAAATTAAAGTCATACAAACTACAACAAGTAAGTAACTTATCTCTAATTTTTCCCTAAGAACACTCCTTGAAGTTTGTTTACCTCACTTTTAGTTGAGGTCTAGAAAACTTCTTTAGTAGCCTAGGTCTAGCCATAGGACTTTCCTATTGACTAGTCT
>NW_018164567.1:303013-303654 GCF_001263595.1 Phalaenopsis equestris
TTTGGACTAAGTGATTCCAATAGAAAATAATAGTGCCAGGATGATGGAACCGTGGGATCTTGACCGGTGTCACTTTAATCAACTTTAATATGCCCATAATAAAATTTAAAGAACTTTAACCATAGGGTCACCTAATTTGATATTATAACCAAATGACCTAGAAAACTTGAATTCTGCTACAACAAGGAGCTTGGAGCTTACATGGTGGGCAGCCCGGCCGTCTTCAACAATGAGAATATCTACAACAATACATCCTTCTTTAGTTTTAAATCAACAAAACTATAGGAATTCGAGGTTGTTTGCCTAGTGCAGCATAAATCCTCAAACACATCTTTTAGGCATTTGTACAATCCTGTTGTACAATCTAAGCCCTAACTCGCCTTAGGATTCCGAGGTTGTCATTCGTCATGACCTAAATCCTCACATCTTCAAGGTTATTTGTGCTGATTGCTTCACACAAATATAAATCCTAATAAATAAAAAATTGCAGGATGAAACATTTAAATGATTTCTCCTAAATGGAAGCCAAACAATAGGATAACTTAGGAAGTCACCGAAATTCTCCTTCGAATCCGTGACATCCTCTAGTATTTCCTCCTTTGGACTCCAAAATAAAACGTTCCAAATTTGAACCAATCCCC
>NW_018164567.1:304355-310178 GCF_001263595.1 Phalaenopsis equestris
CAAGAGTTGCTTAAGCATCCCTTCAAAATTTGTCCTTATCCAAAGCCTGATTAGTCATAACCGCCGAGCTCGCAGTCGGCGGCCTCAAGGGCGCCGTCGGCAGACTTCTGGAGAATTTTGTCTTGTAGCCTCGAGAAAAACTTGTTGTCGGTCGCCCTTAGTTCAAATCTCCACATTTTGGTCCTTTTCGCTCCAAATTCGCTCTTTTTTTCATCTTTTTTCTCCATTGACCCTAATTCATCATTCTTGTAATAAAACATCAAAAATACCTTTCTTTAAAGTGCAATATCATTAAAAATTATATAAAATATGTATGAAAATCTCAACATATTTTCCTTTGGTCAGAGGGAATGTGGGGGTCCCTCGGATGTTGGGCTTATAAATCAGGTTGTTATTGAGGGTGGTGGAATTGGTCCTATGGGGGGAGGGGGGATGCTTTACCCCCCCACCTATGGAGGAGGACTTTGATGTGGCTCACTTCGGCTAGACATGTGCATAAGGAAGATGGAAAACCCATTTATGGTAATACCCTACATTTTCATGTTGAGGAAGCAACTAGAATTTTATAAAGTGAATGAAAAATCCAAAAAATTCATAAAAAGAGGAATAAAAGAAATAAAGAGCCGCTTAATATAAATGTTGCTAACATTATACCGGAGGGGAATTATTATTCCGATGTGGAACAAGTTAAAAGGAATAGTGCTTGTTCTAGTCTGCCACCTTGACCTGCTAGGAGGGTAGGACTTAGACATCATGTTTAATATTCTTATCTGGAATATTAAGGGAGTATTTAACCTCATATCTCTTAATAGATTGAAGCATTTATGCAGGGTTCATAAAATTTACATTTTTATGGTTTTGGAGCCTTTGGTTTCTGTGAATAAGAATAAAATAATCAACAAGTTCAGATAGTTTAATTACTTTTACAATAAAAGTAATAAAATTTGGGTTTTTTGGAAACGTTTGGTTAATCTCTCCATTATCAAGGATGATGATCGATTTGTTCTTACTCACTTTCAGTTGGAGGAGTTTAGGGATGGGCTACTTTTGCTTATGCTAGCTCCAGTTTACAGGATAAGTATTTATTGTGGAACAAACTAGTAGGCATGGGGGAGGCCATTAATGATGAGTGGCTGGTGGGAGGTGATTTTAATATGGTTATGTCTCTTGAGGAAAGAAGGGGTGGTAGGTCTTGTGACTTTAGTCTCATGGAGCATTTCTGTAGTAAAATCAGGGAGGCTGGTTTGTTTTATTTAGGCTTTTCTGGTTCTAGGCTTACTTGGAGAAGGGGTTTATTGGCTCAGAGATTGGATCAGTATTTTGACAATCATGGTTTCCTCGGGTTCTATCCGATCTCGAGAGTATTACATTTAAATCATACATCATCAGATCACAATCTCATTTGGACTTCTTTAGTTTTCATTAACAAACCTACTACTTATCATTTTCAGATTTCTTAATGTGTGGGCTTCTCATGATACTTTTTTCAACTTGATTAAACTGAATTGGAGTTTCTAAGGGGCTGGTAGTCCTTGGTACACTCTTTGGAAATTACATAAACAAGTCGCTCGTGCTCTTAAAGGCTGGAATAAGCATGTGTTTGGTAATGTTCATCATTAGGTTATTGAAGATGAGAAATTGGTTGACCTCTTGGAGGCTCAGATGGCTAGGGATCCAGATATGTTGGAGGAGGTGGCATTGGGTCACACTTCCCTTCTTGATGCTATTAATTTGGAAGAGAATTTTCTACAGCAAAAATCGAATGATTTAATATTTGCTTGTGGTGATCACAACACTAAATATTTTCATGCCACTATAAAATATATAAGGAATCTTAATACTATTCTAAAGATAATATCCACACAAGGAATATTATTACTAGAGAGCAAGAGATTGATAGTAATGTTGTACAATACTTCTCTGATTTGTTTAGTGTTGACATGCAGGTGCTTCCTGTGGATGATACACTTTTTAAAGACAATAGAAAATATTTTGCCGGCTTGGACCTCTCATATATTCTTACAGAACAAGATATATTTAATGCTTTCAAAGATATCAGTTGTAACAAATTCTCGGATGGCTTCACTTCAAAGTTTTATGTGGCTTGTTGGGAGATTATAAAAAAGGATGTTATTCTTGCTATTCAAAGTTTCTTTCCGGGAGATAATCCTGGTATGTTTTTTTCTTCTGCCTTTATTGTGCTTATCCTTAAATCTAATGACAAGAACAGATGTGAGAACTTTAGGCTTATCTCTCTCACTTCTGCTATCTCTAAAGTTATTAGTACGTTGATCGTTGTTAGACTACAACTTCATTTGCCTTATATTATTACTCCGAAGCAATATGCTTTCATTAAGGGGAGGGAGATCACTGATAATATCCTTCTGGCTCAAGAATTGAATGATGATTTGGATGAAAATGCAGGGGGGAAATATGGTGCTCAAGCTAGATATTCAAAAGGTCTATGATACTATAAGTTGGGAGTTCATTTTAAATGTCTTAATTGCTAGAGGATTCAATAGCTCTTTTGTTTCTCTGATCAGAAGTTGATTGGCTAATAACAATTACAGTGTGCTTATTATTGACACCTCATATGGCTTCTTTTCTGCTAAAAGAGGGATTCGTCAGAGGGATCCGCTGTCACCTACCATGTTCATTATTGCTTTTGATTATTTCTCTCGGTCAATCACTAAAATGCAGGTGCAACATCCTTATATGCTTTTCTCTCACAAAGCTAATTTGTTAGTAAGTCATTTAGCTTATGCTGACGATGCTATCCTTTTCTTCAATGCCTCTAAAGCTACTTTAAAACTTTTAATGAAAAATTTAATGGTTTTCCAAAACACATATGGGCTTACCTTTAGCCAGGCCAAGTGTTTGATGTACTTTAGGAAACATATCAAAAATGACATGAAAACATGGGCTAATGATCTCACGGGCTTTAAATGTGCTTCTTTGCCTCTTAAATATTTGGGTGTAAATCTTCTTAGAGGTAGGAGAAGGCAAACTCAGCTGGATGATGTGGTTGCTGAGATTAAATCTAGAATCGAGGACTGGAGGAATGTTTTCCTTTCTAATGGGGATAGATAAACTCTTTTGAAGAGTGTGTTGAATAGTATCCCGTTGTATTCTTTATATGTTTTAAATATTAAGAAAATCACTCTCAAAACTTTACATAACATGTTCAATAAATTCCTTTAGTCAGGAAATGAGAATAGGAAGAGGTGGATTTCCTGTGACAAATTATGTAAAAGCCTAGCTACTCTGGCGGGCTTGGTTTCAAAAACTTAGAACATCTTGCACATATCAACAAGTGTAATTTGTGGTTCAAATTCAGGGTAGAGGTTTCTCTTTGGACTCAATTCATGTTCAAGAAATATTGTAAACATACACATCCTTCTGCTGTTTCTTGGAAGATTGGTAACTCTAAGATTTGGAAGTTTATAATCTTGACCAGAGAGGTGGCTAACAAGTTTATTTTCTAGGACATTGGTGAGGGAGGGTCTCTTTTTGGCATGACCAATGGGGTTTGAGTGATGTTTTCCCCAATGTTTCTTCCACCAATGATATTGTCTCTGATTATTGGAGGGATGGATCTTGGGAATCTGATAAACTCTTGGCCACTATTAGTAATAATGTTTTAAGGGTTGCTCAAATTCCTATTGATAAAAACAAAAGAGATGTGCATATGTCAAAATTTAGTTTCAGACATATGTTACCAAGATGCTTTACAATATTTTGCACTCCATCTCTGCTTGGGAATGGGGGGAAATGACTTGACGCAATCATATTTTCTCTACCATTTTCTTTTTTCTATGGTGTTTTTTTTTTTCCGATCGATGCTGCCTTTAAATGCTATTCTAAAACTAAATGGTTTGAGACTGGCCTCTAAATGTTACATATGTTTTGACGATGAGGAGAATTTTACCCATTTATTTAATGATTGTTATTTTGCTAAAGTGGTTTGGAGTATGTTAGGCAATTACTTTTGGGTCGGGTGGCCTCAAAATTTTGAGGTCAAAGTCATCCTCTCAATTTGGAAGGTTGCCCCTAATGCTCATGCTAAGGTTGAGCACTTCCCCTTGACTATTTTCTAGTTCCTTTGGATGCCAAGGAACAACTATAAGTATAACAACTCCACTCCCTCCCTTTCCTTACCGTTTCTTACATTATATCACACTATTTTAAACTCAGCAGTAATTTTTTGGGTGAAGATCAATATGCCTCTATCCGGAGACCATTGATTTTCAATCAATGGTCTCCGGGCAGCCTCCGGATTTTGTTTGGATCAAAATTAATGTTGATGGTAGTTGGTCAAATATGGTGGCTGGGGTTGGAGGTGTTTTTAGAGATTGTATGGGCCGTACTTCATGCTATTTTTCTTCCCCTATATGTGCTGATTGCCCTTTGGAATTTGAATGCCGGGCTATTCTTCTTGCGTTACAGATAGCTACCACCTCTCAGATTTCTAAAATAGTGGAAACTGACTCCTATACTCTTTTTCAAACTATTTCTAAATTGCAAAAGCCCCCATGGAATGTTGGTTGCATTATTAATAGGGTTTGGTATGTTATTGTCGATTACAATCTTAGCTTGCGAATGAGTTTCATTACAGGGAAGGTAACACCCCTCCTGGTTATCTAGCTAAATTGGGAAATGCTACTATTACGGTAGGTTCACAACCTTCAGGTGCTTTGTGAATGCTTCTTAAGGGGGATACTTTGGGCATCCCCTTTATCAGATTTTAATATTCTTCTGGTTGTGCTTGGTTGGGGTTTTCCTTCTTGGCTGGAATTTTTTGCTACTTTTCTAAGTTTATTTGGGGACTTTTTTTTTGTTACTCGGGATGCTACCAATGAGTTTGCTATGTTTTATTGAGTTGAAGATTTCTATAGTTCTCGAAAGTCTCCTGATTATACTGGTCACGGGTTATTTGCGCTGATTGAATTTTGGCTTTTATGTCCTATTGAAGTCTTAACAGGATTCTGGTTTGTTGTATCTCTTTAGTGCTTAGCTCAGTTGCTGCTCTGCTTTGCTGGATTATCATATATGCAGGGAACACATATCCTGATTTTTTGGGACAATTTTATTATCATACTCAGTTGTCTCGCAGGGAGTCTCTTTTTTGGATATTTCATGCCTTACATACATGACTTGGACTATCTGATATCCCTTTTCAAAGATCTTTAGATGCACCACTGGCTTATTTGGTTCTCTTTGTTGACTGCATTTTGGGTTTTTTGACTTCATACATCTGTTGTATTTTTTGGTCTTTTTAATCTTTCTATTTGGTTTTGGTGGTATACTTTTGGTTTTGGTTTACTTGTATATGCTCAGGTATACTTTTTGTGGTGGGTCTACTTTTTCTTTTTTGCTTTTAGTGGAGTTGTACGTGGTTGAGGATCCCTTATTTTGAGTGCATATTGTATTTTCTTTTGTTTTTTAGATGGGGATCCTTTCCCAACAAGCTTTGCACCACCTTTTTATTGATTAACACGTAGGGAGACGTATAATGCTCCTTTAATTATATATATACATTGATATATATGTATAGGTATCTATGTGTTTTAGCCTAACTCATTGGTTGCGGCCTTCAGTGTAAGTCCCTCTGGTTGGGGGTTCGATCCCTGTGCAAGATCGAATTGCACAACTTTCTGGAAGGGGGATCCGCCTCTTTGTCAAACTATGGGGTTGATCGACGATCAACCTTTTTTTTTTAAAAAAAATGTATATGTATCTATATATTCATATATACATACATACATATGTACATAAATACACACACACACACACACACACACACACACAGAGATATATATATAT
>NW_018164567.1:310291-333676 GCF_001263595.1 Phalaenopsis equestris
ATATATATCTGTGTGTGTGCATGCGCTCCCCTCTTTGGATGATAAGTTGGTAAGCAGCTGCATTGTCAGTCGTTAGACCCCTCTAAGCTGAGTTTGATCCCTACGAAAATGGATAACAAATATGAGAAGTTTATATATATAGCCATATGTGAGACTTTTAAGGATAATAAAAGATTTGGGAAGTTTTAATATAAAGGTGGAGACAACATTCAATAGCTATAGGAACTGAGACAACATAAATGAGATAACCAACTTTACAGAAATTGGCTTCAACATTTTAACAAATGCATTCAGTGGTGGTTATCGTCACAAACGATGCATTACAGGATGGGTGGACTCCAACAATTTGATTGTAAAAATGAGATTACAAAATGTAGACAACAAAAAAGGGCCTAAAATTTACTTCGACTGAAAACCGTTTGCTCAGCAGAAGAATATGATCATAAGAATAAGTGTAAATAATTTTGTTAGAAAGTGTGGAGAGAAACCAAAACACAGTTAGATGAACAAAATGTGGAGTATAAAAGGGCTCATTTAGAATCGTTAAGCTCAGCAATGTTGGTTTGAGAGGTATTGAAGCTGAGAATGTCACTCAGGTTATGTTTGGGGTAGCAGCATTGTCACTACGGTCCATTTCGATGCCACACAATAGATGTTGTTTGAGGCAGTGTTCATGACACTTTTTTGTAAATGCTGGATGGTAAAACAACTTTTTGTGATAATAGGTTTCGGTCCTCGGTTTTTATTAGGGATCCTTCCTCCATCTTTTTTGCTCGAGTCTTTGACACACCTAAAAATTTGTTATTTTTTATATACATTTTATGCTCATTTTTAATGATATTGCACTTTAAATGATTGTATTTTGCTTGTTTTTGGTGTCAGGTACAAGAGATGGAGTTTTGGAGAATAAGGGGCAAAAATGGAGCAATTTGGAGTCAAGTGTAACAAAGAAGAAAATTTTAATCTTATGCCTAGGTGCCAGAAACTGATTTGACTCCACCCATTTTGATGTCTTTTTTATGATTAATTTCTTTTACAATTTTTGCATGTTTTTGAATGAAATTACACTTAAGGAAATGTTATTTTCATGTTTATCTTGTATAACATTTGGAGCGCATTGGAGCTGAAACGGGGCGAAAAGAAGCAAAACGGGAGCAAATTGAGGTGCTGCCAGCAGGGTAGCACCTAGGTGCTAGTCCCCATACATAGAAAAGACGGCGCCTAGGCGCCAGAAACTGGTCCGGGCCGTTACAACACGTCTCAAGGAGTTATTTAAGGTTCTGAATTGTTGAAAATGTACCATTTAGAATTTCTAAGTCCTAGAATCTCTAAAAATGCTTAGCGGTCGTAGATAGGAGTAGTAACTGCAGATTTATACCTTTTCTATATAGATAGGAGAGAGGATTTTGAGGGATATTTATAAGGGATTTTTTAGCATTGCATGGATCAGCATGAGACCTTGTTGGATAGGTTTTCATCTTTCTTTCATAGATAAAATGCTAAGTATTGTGTTTTTCATTATTTTATATTTGTTGTAAACACTTCTCTAATGGATTTGCTTTGATTTAAATGAAGTTTTCTACTGTGTTTTTTCTATGCTTAGTGAGTAGTTTTCTTTCCTCTTATTATGAAGTGGTGGAATAAGATGAAAATTTTATTTTATGATAGAATAATTTTAATTTCTATGTGATGAGTAATGCCTCTGTTGCTTCATTGATATAATCTAGTAGTCATGTTATGTCAAAATCTGTTGTAAGATGGGACTAAGACTCATAAGAGCAATGACTTCACAACTTGAGTGCACTATCATTGTACGGTTGGCTATGGTGAAGTAGTTTAGGTGGCGTTGCAATTTTTAAAGGAAATATACTTCATGATTTGTTTTTATTAGAAGCTTCTAGTTGATAATTGATGCAAGTGAATGGGTTCCTTACCATGCGTTGTATAACTTTTTAATCACCTTCACATATCTCCTAGTTGTATAAACCTAATAGAATATTAAACTTATTTGTACACTCGGAAGAGGGTGGGTAGACATATGTTCCTTATTGGCACAAAAATTATTACATAATTCTATATATTCTTTTACTGCTTGTGTCATTATCTTACTTTTACTTTTCTTTGCAATGAATTGGATGAATGTTTAGGGATTTAGATTTTCTTAGAAATGCTTTTATATCATAAATATGATGGTATTTTATTTGAACTTCATTTTCATTGCAGTTTGGTCTGTTGTAGTGTTAAAATTTATTGTAATTACATTAAAATCTAGAAGGGTTGTGTAATTCTCAACTAAGTGGAATCACATTGAATTTCTGGGTGAAGGATAAGTAGTCCAAAGATTCAATGCAATATTGGGGAAATATTTGTTGATGGGTGCAAACTGGTGTTTCTAGGGTGACATGCTAGATTTCTAACCAAATTGATCTCAGGCATCATACCTTAAATCTAAGATTAAGCCACATTGATGAAAATTAGGCTTGGGGATTTAGGGTGTCAGATTAGAAGTCTTACTGTGATAATCTAGTATTTAAGGAATCGATCTTAGGTTAACCGATAATCTTTATACATTTGATCGAGGGTAAAGATTAGGATTGCTTCTATTATCACTGACCACATTAGATTCTAAGCATCCCATTCCTGCACATGATCAGGTCAGCGCTAGAGAAAGGTAGTTTTTAATATCTCAAAATTTACCAAACCAATTTATCTAGTTAGGTTTATCTTTAGATTTAGGTTTGCATTTAGGTGTAGTTGTTGGAAAAAAATATCCTTAATCAACATTCCAAACTATGACTTGATAGTAATAGATTAGAACTTAGTCTAAAGAATTTGTTACCTCGCTTCTCTGTGAGATCGATAGTTTGGTTTTAAAGAAAACCCTATATTACTTTAACGATACATATACTCGCGTAGAACCCCTAGTATGTAAACTATAATTCAAATTCTAAACTCTAAATATATCCATTTTACACACTTTTCGCCTAAAGAAACTCTGTCAAGTCTTTGGCCATAAAACTAAATAACTGTGTAACTGCGGGTCAGGTCACTCTCCAAACATTTCCCCTTTCAACCTCCCTCTAGGTTTCAATCAACATAAACCTCCTAGCTTGTCTCCCACTTTAGATTAAACAAGCTTGTTCCTCATTCACTTCCCCATATGTCTTCGCTCCCAACTCTCACAGTTGATCCATAATCCTCCCAGCACTCACCCCATCTCCACAACTATAGGCTTTGAGTCCAACGTGACTGTAAAAAATGAGAAGAAGGATTTGAGATTTTGCTACATATGTGAAGTCTCTCAGTTCATTCTATTGCACACAAGTTTCTCCATCCCTTTCAACATCACACCTCCTATAAGTCTCTCCCTCCCAAGTTTTTCCTTACTTTTCTCGTTTTATCCACTTTCTCTTTGTTATTTGTAGTCAAAGTTTACCTTCGGATGACACAATTTGTGGCTCTGCTCATGGCAATTGTGCAATTGGGTTCCTTTGAATGGCCTCAAGCATGGTAGGATGTGAATCTTCTTTGTTATTTGTATGGGTTACATATTTTTAGATAACCACATTATTATACTTTATGAATTTTTGGGCTTGAGCATTAAATCATCTCTGTTATTTTCAGAGGAATATTTTTTGAGATGTGTGGTTAATTGCTAATGTTTCTTCTCTAGTCTACATTGTTAGGGCTAAGTTGTTGCTATGGCCTTATTGTTGTATAGTGTTTCAGCTTTCTGAATGTCATTTTTACCCTAGTTCTTTTAAGAGAAATGTGTTGAATTGATCCAAAATTTGTTAGTGGATACTATCTAGTTAACACCTTTCCACTGAATGCTATCTATCTCACATTATGAGCCTACAATGAATTGTAGTAATTAACATTCTTACTCTTACTATATTGGATTTCAAGAATAAGGATATAAGACTCATGATGTTGACAATACTTGAATTTTGGTAGCATATTGGAATGCTGCATTTAGAATAGTTGAAGTCGAGGAAATATTATGGCCATATTTGTTGACATTCCCTTGTGAAAACCCTCATGAAGATATATAAACATATCATTGGTTTTTATTTTATGCCCATGGACATTACTCATTAATATCTTTTGATAACTTGCCATTCTTTTTCAGTTGGATGCATTTCTTATTATATAATGATTAGAATTTTTTGGAGAATTATGATGAGTCATATGGCCTTGAGGCTTTTCTAAAAGGCATTTATGCTACTATAATTTATATATATATATATGTCAATTTGTTCTAAATTGTTCTAAGGCAACTAAGATCCTATTTTTATTGGGTTTATGCCTTGTTCTAATGGCAAATTACTTGTCTCTTTATATTGACTTTTAGTTCTGATATTTTTTCCTAATGTTAAACTTCTTTTTTTTTAAAATTTTATGGACGGAAGCTAAGCTTATATTGCATATTTTTAAAAATTATTTTTTCTCATATTTTCATATAAAATTTATTCACTAGTGAGATATAATGGATAAATCAAGTGATGTTTGTCTGAAAGAGGAAGAACTAGGCAATCAACCTACAATATTTTAACAAAGAAGGTTGATAGAAAATAGTATTAAATTTCAGGAGAAATGTAGAAGAGAATATGAAAGAAGTCAACTTAAAAATAAATGAGGCCAAATAAAAAGATTGGAAACTATGGAAGGAACTGAAGCATGGATAAACCAAGCTGGATTGGAACACTATAAAAAACTATTGATACTTTAGATGAATGATAAAAGGAAAAAATGGAGGTGAAGTTATTTTTCTGGTTACATGATCCAATAATTTACTTAGTATGTATATGTCAATATAAATATTATTTTCAGTTCAATGAAATGTAGGTTGACCTGAAACCAAATGAATCTAAACTTTGTAGCATTGATCCAGAATTTGAGGAGAAGCTTGACTTGATGTTCGATGGGTAAGTCTCCACTGATGCTATGCAAAAAAGCTCATGGTCTGGAAGCCCCTATTAATTTTAGTACCCATGGAGTAAGTGAACAAAGTGAAATTTCAAATGACCGTGAGAAAGGTCCATATTATACCACAAATGAGTGCACAAACTCTAATGATACGAAGCACCAACATTCTAGTGTGGTGTAGAAAGAAGACAACATGAGCATTTTTTTTTTGTAAAGAATTTGATTTCTCAAACACTTAGGACATGCTCAAATATATCTTCTACATCAAGTTCAACTTGTGAATATCCTTCAATTTATGATGTCATTAGAATGTTTGATGGGATACTTTAAGTTTAAAATGAAATTTCACTGTATTTATACTCTATCAAGTTTTTTAAGGACTCTTCTAAAAAAGAGTTGTTCATGTCAATTATAGTTGAACGAAGAGTTCATTTCCTTGTTGTTTTCTATGAAACCTGTGAAGGCCGAATTATGTGTACAAAATGTGTAATTTATGTATATGTGAATTGTACCATTTTATATATCAAAGTTATATTTTTATGGGGTATATATTGTATTATTTATATGATACAAATCTAAATCCAAGACTTAAGCACTTGGGAGTAACAAATTGGCTAAGATATGTTATAGCACCCTGAATCCCTAGATTGACGCCAAGATGCCTAGTGAAGATCTATTTTATGCTAAAAGATAGAGTGCTCGACACCTAGGCATTAGCGTTGTTGTGTTGTTGCCTACCATCGAAGCACCATTTAATTCCAACACCAAGATGCTAGAAGCTCTAAGTCAAGGATTCAAAAACCATAAAACCCAATTCCCAGTTGAACACCATCACATCACACCCAGTGCCCTCACACTACCTTGCCAGTGCCATTGCACTCCCCAATGACTTTTGATTGTTTTTGAGCAGTTGGAACAATCTTAATGCTTAAATTCACTCCATCATCATTTGATAGGAGTCAAACTTTGATAAAACACAAGGAGACAAAGGGAAGGCCGAGAGTAGCACTTAGTGAGTGTGAGTGTTTGGAGTGTGTGAGGAGTATGTTTTCCTTACCATAAGTTTGAGAAAGTGAATCCAAGTGAAGAAACATTATACAAGGAAGAACGATAATGGAGCATAACAAGATTTATATTGGGTTTGATTGTTTTTTGTTTGTTTACACTTTCATTTTGTATTTAAATAAAATTTAATTAATTTTCTTTCCACATGTGTATGAACTAAGAAATTTATACTTCTTTGATTTGGAAGTGTCACGAATCATGTTCAATTCATGAGATTTCCTTTAGACTATTAGTTATTTAAGTGCATGTTTGTGTGTTAACTTTCTAATCTTAATCTAATTTCAAATTGGTCACTTGACAAGTTAAAACTTCTTGTGATCTAGGACTATGGATCGTAGGTTAGAAGAAAATTAAGTTAACACTCAATCACTTAGTGAAATAGGAATAATGATCTTAGGAGAATGTCATCACATAAGGAAAAAAGGATTCTTGGGATACTTAGTAGGGTTATGTAAAATTTAACTACATTATGATTCTCAAATTCATCCTTTTCAACTTTAAATGAATAAAAATGATTAAATACATCCCTTGACCAAGGTATTTCCTCCCGATGATAGAAGATCACAAAATTCATGATGGCAGCAACTGAGTTCGGGAGAGCTTGTGCGAGGATGACAACATATCGTTTGAAGATGCTCTGCAGCTCAGAGCATAGAGAAAGCCGTAGCCCACAACTGAATTGAACTCTTTGAAAAATCAAGTATGAGCAAAAGTTGTTTGTCGGTCGATCATATTCTTGAAATTTTCGCAGATTGATAGTTCTGTCAAAGATGTAGAACTTCTACAGTTCCTTCACATCCATCATAATCGAGATGGACGAGTCGATGACAACATAAGTCCAAAGGAGTGTTAAAGAATACTTCAAAGCCATTAAAAAATCATAAGTGAAGAGATTTGGTAGAGAAGAAGGCTGAAAGTGTAAAAAGTGAAATGAGGGCCTCGTGCCTTCTTTAGAGAGTGGAGTGAAAGTGAAAGTCGAAACGGTTCAAAAAGAAAAATTTCACACCAAACAACATTTCACATTAACTAAAATATTATTTCATTACAAATAAAATGATTACGGTTTTTTTAAGGAAAAACTTATTAAAAGGGACTTCTGCAACTTCAGCCAAAGAAAACCTTTGCTGAAGCATCCTCCGGAAGACCAACTCTATGCCTATCTTAACTTGATCCATTCTTGACATCTTGCTGGAATTTGTTAAAACAATTGACTCTCGAAAGGGCTTTAACTCGCCCTGTACATCAATCAATATAAAGTGCATAAACTTTTTCTTCCAACCTCGCAAATCGTGGCAGTAGCTCCCGCATAAGCCCATCAGCAGACTCTCCAATTGCTTTCATTGAGTGGTCAACCATTTTCCTCATTTGGTGTTCTATCGAACCGGAGGACAGTTCTCGGCTCTCCAACTATTTTTGTTAGGAGCTGCTGAATTGCTCCACCGACCAGTACACACCCTCATTAATCGATTAAAGAGATGTAGTGGCTGGATTTTACATTGTAGTCATAGGCATTTGGGCAAAATCATTAATGATATTCTTGGACGACCCACCATCATTACGATCCTCCAAAAAATGTTAAGGAATCATTAAAGGTTGTCTTAGTCAGAAAATTTACATACTCAAATATTTGTTTAATTTAGAAAAGGTAACAAAAAAGTCATTTGTTCCTTGTATCGGAAGGAAGCCATCCCTACTCTGCAGTAGGCGCGGAATAAAATTGATGACAACCTTCTCTTTCGATCAAGAAATCATTAAATGATATTCTTGGACGACCCATCATCAGCACGATCCTCCAAAAAATGTCAAGGAATCATTAAAGATTGTCTTAGTCTGAAAATATACATACTCAAATATTTGTTTAATTTAGAAAAGGTAACAAAAAATTCATTTGTTCCTTGTATCAGAAGGAAGCCATCCCTGTTTTTCAGTAGGGGCAGAATAAAATTGATGACAACCTTCTCTTTCTATCCACCCTCGGTTCCTTCCACATGTGGAATGACTAGCATGTTTTCCTTAACAATTACACAAATGCTTGGGCCAAAGTTCAACACTTTCAGGCGAGCATCCATCCTTAGAGACTTCTTCGATGCATGACTGTCAGGACCTTCCGAAGAAGCGACTTGATTGACCAACTAAAGTTCAGGTGTCGACAGTTTCTTTTTCTTTTCAACTTTCTTTTCTTCTTTTTGAATGTTGTAGAGACAGAAAGTCGAAAATCTTCCAAAGCTAAATGGCGGACGTCAATGTTCTTCTTGCTCAAACCGTCAACCATGATGCCACTCGAGAAACCCAAGAGACATTGAATGAAACAAATATAGCGCAAGTCTTCCTGCCCTATTTATAGGGATCACTGAGAAAGGAATGCATGGGACAATTGATTATTAAATTTATTTTTGTTTATTGTGTTGTTTGTTGGTTAATAAAATTTCTGTCCTTATTGTAGTTGTCGCTATCAACGAGTAAAAAAAATTAGGGAACTAATACATATAGAACAAAAATTCTAACACGAATCTCAAAGGGATCAAATAGCTAGAAATGGAGTCTCAGGGGACCGAAGTTTCGAGCCAAACAACCAGATGTGGACTGACCAAGCAGTCGATCGACTACACAATGAAATCGACTGATGGACCTATTGACCAACGAATCTCTCACCGAATCGATCAGATGACTTTAATTGATCGACCAGACCTCTCAGCTGAAGTGATCTCTTATATGTGATCGATCGACATGGCCAGTCAAAATCAAAGCATCCAACAGTCGATAAACATTATATTTCTTTTGCATTGTAATGTACTTTTAACTCAACAAGCATGTCGCTCCAGTCATTTGGGCACTTATTATAACCAGTCCCCCTCTTTTCTATATATGTAATTTACACCCCTATAAATAGGAGGTCGGGATATAATCAAAAGGGCATTCTTTCTCTCCTCCTTTCAGCTCTAACTCATGGCGTGCATACAAAAAGGCAAGTAAGGTTTCAACACATTATGATCTCAATAAAATACTAATTTAGTGTTGATTTAATAATTTATTTGATGGTTCATTCTGTATCTTATATCAATATTTCATGATGCTTTGCTCCTCTTTTATTAATCTTGCGTCAAGGCACAACATATCTTAAGGTTTTATATGGTTTTAATATCTTAAGAAAAATCCATCTGTCTTCATTGCATATTTTAACAGTTTCTTATAAACTACCCAATATTCTAAGTTCACATTTGACCATTCAAATGTTTGCCAAAAAAACTGCTTCCTACATTAAAATATATTGAAATTTTGCAGGCAAAATTTCAAAAGAAATAAAATTAATTTTGGTCATCTTTTGAATTTTATTAATAATTATTTTTTTATTTTAAATTAGTTTTTTATTGAATTTTATAACATTATTCAAAACATTTATATGTTTTTAATTTTGATTGTATTTTATTGTTTCGTTAGAATTTAAATGTTATTAAATAATTTAACACAAAGTGGGAACCAAAATGAAAACTAAGGCAATTACATACATAACTAGGAAAAATTATTCCATACGGATCGGACACCGTTTGCGTGCGGTGTCCGATCCAGACCGTAAATCACCTGATCTAAGGTCCCGATGTATTTTGGTGGGCCCCACCTAAATTTTTTTTATTTTAAAAAAAAACGGAAATAATCCTGATCGTAGATCACCGTGATCTACGGCCAGGATAGGACACCGCATGCAGAGATGCATGTGGTGTCCGCACGCAATAATTCCTCCATAACTAGAGGTGTCAAATCGGTTGAGGGATGTTTGACTCAAAATTAACCTCATCTAAAACTATTTAACTCAAATTAGGCCTGAATGCTTAATGGGCTAGAATGTCTAAAGCTGATTCTGCCCCACTTTTAACACGACTGACCAGAACACGATCTGCATAACATGTTTAGTATAACATAATAGTTTTTGGAGTTAAATTCAAATCAATTTCAGGATGATGAGTCAGAGTCAAATCAATTTGGGTTCACGAGTCAATCGGAACCCGACTTAGAATTAGATGTTAGGATTTTGGACTCGAACCCGACATGAAAATTATTTGGTTCTACTTGAACCAAAAATTTCTATGTAATTACATTTCTAAAACCTATACCTCAATTTTCAGGTTTTAACAAAGAAACTGACAGCTGAAAGCAACTTCCAACTGTTCTTTCTCAACTTCAAATCATTTTCAATTTGGGAACAAAACTTATCTCGGGCATTCTTCAAAAACTACATCAACTGAGTAATCGAAAACCTATATCAACTGTGCCAAGGATGATGAGGGAATTTACATAAAGACATCACAATTCTTATGTATTTACATATCTAACTCCTACATTATTACAAACATAACATTCAAATTTTTAACACTACGTCAAAGATAACATTTTTACCAACCTTTTTAAAGTGGAATATACCTCTCATAAATATACGTGTAAGGCACCAAAATGTTATATATGCAGATTTTTCATTCTTAATCATTATTCTCCAAAGGGGTACAAGAGCAGCATGCCATACATACCTGAATCATTCTTACAAAACACTAAATCATTACCTTGCAGAAAAACCCAACAAAACAAAATTAAAAAAAAGGAAAAATGCAATATACAATAATTAAAATCCCTCCACACCAGGCCTACGAATAGTCGAAGAAGATGATCTCCTCACAGAACTTGTCCTATATTCCTCCATTGTCAGAGTGGAGGCACAAGTCACAGCAGGTGCAGCCACTGTGAGTGAGTTTCTGGGCGAAACTAATGCATGGCTCATTGAAGATGGAGGGGAAGGCGAAAAATACATCGGCGGAGTTGGAAGAATCATGCCGTCAAGGCTCGATGACTTCAACATCTGCTTTCCCGTAATAGATGTCGGTTCTTGCAGCGGATATCCACAGGGAAACTTGATATCTTGGACATTACCAAGAGCTTCAACGATGGTCCTCATGGTGGGTCTTTCTGAGGGGTCTTTACTGAGGCATTTGAGAGCTATGTCGGCGACGGTGCGGGCGGCCTTCGGTGGACACCGCCCTTTGATTCGGGAGTCCATGATCAGCGATAAGCGGCAATCGTCGGTGAGAAAAGGCTTGCTCCATTTGACGATGTTTCGCTCCTCTTTCGAGTGGTGAGAATCGAGGTTCTTTCGACCAGTGAGAAGTTCAAGAAGGACGATGCCGAAACTCCATACATTGCTTTTGGGTGTTAGCAATCCTTTCTCTAAAGTCTCTAGGGAAAGGTTTGCAGTGGCCTGAGAGAGGAAACGGCTATCATTAACATTTTGCATGTTCAAAAACTCGATATTTATATCATCGATCATTAATCTTATTAAATATATTTAGAGTAATGTTTTTTATGTAATTTCTATTTAACTTGATCATTTTCTAATCATTTTTCTTCCTAATCCTTATAAAATAATATTAAACTTAACAATCAGTGTCATCTTTATCGTATCTCTATTGTGAATATATGGTTCATACGAATATTAACGGTCAAGTACCATAGTAAAGCTTTTTGTTTTTCACTCCTTGTAATAATTGAAATACCAATATGAAGAATAAGTAGAGTTGTAGCTATGTAGCGAATTGGTTAGTTGTATGTGATAAATGATAATTTACATCACTCACCACTGAAGTGTTTAAGACCTCAGCTTCTGGAGGATAGCTCATGCTTCCATATCCTGATAACTTTGCACTGAAGTCCTTCTCTACTTGTATATTGGCAGTAGAGAACTCATGAAACATAGCCTATAAGAAATGGGGAAACCAATGACAAAAAGATTGGTCGTGCATAAATTTATCAGAGAGAAAGTAAACGTAAAAACAGAAGGAAAATTAAAAAAAATCAGTTCTACACGGGTCCAGTAACCACAGTTTGTCGCCTCATATAAATGTTAAGCCTAGGAATCATGCAATAACATAAAATGAAATAGAAAGCACTTATACAAAAGAATTATCAAAAAAAAGAATCATGTAGGTAAAATGTGTTGTTTCTGGCCTTATTATTGGTTTGAGTAATGCACTGCAATATAAGCTTACCCAAGCAAAGGAAAAAAAAAAAAAACAGGAGTCCCAGCAACAACAGGAAGTTCTTTCTAAGAGCAAAGAAAAAGAAAATAAAAACTGAGTAAATCCTGGAAGAAATCTCTCTCTCTGGTCACTTCCAAATCCTGAAAGAGTAGATTGGGACAAAGAAACATTTGATTAGTTTATTCCCTTCATATTCTATGTTATTTTATTTTTTATTTCAGACTTATTTCCTTTTCTAATTTAAGTAAGATATATTTGATAAGTTTGTAAATTAGAAGGGATATATATACATTTGAATAATAAAATCTCAAGGAATTATTCCTTTCCAGACCACCAAATTGTTACATAAGATTAAATACTAACACTAAAATTACAATGCCCCACCTGAAAAGGCCCTTCTTCGTGCAAGAATGCGAGACCTCGCGCCGCAGAAAGGGCGAGTTTCATCCGTGCAGACCAGTCAATTGCAGGTCCATCAGATCTCCCATAGAGCAGTCGATCCAAACTTCCATGATAGAGTCTCTCATAAACCAACATTCGTTGATCAGAACCCTCACGTGCATGGAAGCCGAGCAACTTACACAATTGGGGATGTTGTAAAGAAGCCATTGTGTTCACCGCATTGGTGAAATCTTTAAAATTCTGCGAGCAATAAGTTAAGAAATAGCTTACATCATACTTTTTTCAGGAACTAAATGGGAGCCAGAGACCTAAAAAAGTCTCTCTTTTGAAAATGCGTTAAAAAAAGTACAGCTTTTTTGATAGATATGAAAAAAAGCTATGGAAAAAGGTATTTAAAACTCTAACAAAAATATATTAGTAACATATTCAAAACAAGCACAAGCACATATAAAGCTACTGTATGATGACATGGCACAGGTTGTACTCATAAAATTTAGAGAAATTTACATACCTAGCACACAATTCTTACATATTTACATATCTCACACCTAAACTTTCATATTTACATAAATAGCACTTCGGTATGCATGAAAAGGTACATATCACTTTTATAAAGCAGTAACAGTGCTATTTTTAATGTAATAATAGATATTTAGGTTTTTTGTGTAAATGTGAGTTAGGTGTGGGATATGTAAATAGATGAGAAAAGTGTTATGTATGTAAATGCCCCTAAAATTTAAATTTTGTCCTGTCAATGAACCAAGCTAGTTTATGCATGGCGAAAGTGTAGTTTGATATAAAAATCATATTTGAGCAATGGAAGGTCAAAGGCGCAGACTTTGAAAAACATATCCAAGCATGGTTCTTTTGGCTTCCATCAATTCTAGTTAGATTAAAGCTTTAAACATGCTCCACAATACTTGACCTTCTAAGCAATATTATGAATAAGCCTACGAAAGAGAATAAACAATCTTATAAATCAACAAATGATATAGCCACATAAAATGTCTAATGAATGTCGAAATGAACCAATCATAGAAGCTATAGTTAAGCCACAAAAAGACGATGATTTCATTATCATTTAGTATAAGTGGAAGAATATTTTCAGTCACCACAAAATGCTTATTTCATTTGCCATGTACCACTCGATATGTATTCTTCAGAAATGGAAGTCTTAGGGGCTGCTTAGTATCCTATTCTTAGCAGAATTTAAGCAAGATTCAGCTTAAATATTGCCAGACAGAATTCTGGGAACTTTAAATCCTATTATTTCAATAAATCAAAATCTAGCCCCATTATTGATTGAATATAAAATTTGTTAAATCTCATCATTCACAAAATATAACTTCTTTAGGAATTTTTCCTCAAAAAGTCCTAAAATCCTAAACAAAAGGCCAAACATTTTCAAGTTTTAGCCCTCTCATGATTAACTAAATTTGGACTTATATGATCCAGTGAAACCTACATGTAGCAAAATAGCCCCTAAATAACCTTCTCTGCAAGAAGTTAAGCTTGACCAAGTATCCGGTGATATATTTCATAGGCGATCGCTAAACCAGAGAGAAAAGGGTGGTAATGAAACCATTAATTTATTTATTTATTCTTTTCACACTGTAACCAGGCATGCCATGAAATAGCACTTACAGAGCAGCCTATAGTAAAAGCAAAAATATAAAGGGCATTTACATGCATAGCACACAATTCTTGTGTATTTAAATATCTACACCTAAACTTTCAAACACACACATGACACTCAAATCTTTAATATCACATAAGAAATAGCACTATTCCACTTTCTAAAAGTGAAATACACCTTTTCAAGCGTAGCTTTAAAGCACCAAAATGCTAGGTATGCAAGTATGAAGTTTTAGGTGTAATATATGTTAATAGATAAGAATTGTGTGCCACGTATGTAAATTCCCCAAGATTTAAAAAAAAAAAGAAGAGCATTGCATATTAATTTAACCATGAGTGGAAAACCATTTCCATATACGATGTGATGCTGTCAATATTACCTGTGAGGAATTAAGCAAGCATGCAACTGTGGCTTCAACCTTCTTCGATCCAACCAAATCATCTCCAAATGTGGCCTTATAAAAAGTAGATGAGATACCTTCAGCAACACACCTATCAGCTGCAAAATTTTGGCATGCAGCAGCAATCTCTTCATAGGTGAAATTCCGAAGGCTGCCTCCAGCTAATGGAGGCAGAGGCAGGGGACCATAATTTAGGACATGGTGCCCGCTAGCACTAGATTTAAAGCTTCCCGCATTTTTCAATACAGAATTACCCCGTGGAGATGGTAACGGGAGAGGAACAGGATTCAAAAACCGCTGCTCTTTTGATGATGCAACTTGAGCCTTCAATTCTTCTTGTTCATCCAATTCAAATGAAGAAGAAACATCTTGACCAACCACAATTAAGCTTGAAGGTGCGGATAGTGCCCGAACTCTGCTATACATTGTTTGGTTAGGTTGTTGGATTTGTTTGGTTTGACTTCTAAAACTTGGAGGTGCAGATTGGAGAGATGGTTTACGAACTTCCGGTTCAGGAAGTGCAGTGCTGATGTTTTGGTGTATGGAAACCGGCTTCCTGGTCAGCGAATGCTCGCTTGTCTTCTTCTTGCCTCTCAATACTGTAAAGCAGCCCATCCTGCCAACCCCAAATGGTTTGGTTAAAGTACAGGCCACTGAGTTTTAGTAAGATGGGACTGCAATCTCTCTCCAAGGAAAAGAAAAGAGACCAAATCCTCTTGCTAAGCATGGAGAACATTATTAAGAACATGTGTATTCGGGCTACATGTAACATTAGAACTTTAATGTCAACCTCCAACTATGCTACATTGGTGCATTCTTTTTCTAGTCTAATCTATGAATGGTTGCTTACCACAACTGATGTGTCTTTGATCAATTCAAGATTGAAGGACAAGATAAAATAAATTGTGAAGTAGCATATTTCAAAGGGGCATTTAAATACAAACAACCCAATTCTTATGTATATCTAACACCAAAACTTTGCTTTTTTCACATTTATACCATCCAGATATTCATATCACATTAAAATTACCTCTATTTTAACTTTTAAAACATGCCTAGGTAAGGTAAAATATATGCAAAAATCAAGGCTTAGGTGTTAGATATGCAAATTACATAAGAATTGAGTGGTGTGAACCTAAATCTTCCTATTTCAAAAAGATAAGGTATTAAGCTCATATTTTTATCTTCAGGCAAACACAGTCTTACACAGCATAACTTGTATTACATGAGCACTTCATATAACATGGAAGTCCAACTTGAAAACTATAGAAAAGAATCTACTGCCACTGCTAGTTACAGTTAAGTATCAGTGTAAGACCTTAAGAAATATTTTCTTAAAGCTCCTTTATTCAATTTCCAAAGCTAACAGCAAGATCCTCGACGGTAAAATAAAGTAATGCCAATCTGCTTATTTTATTCCACGTTTTCCATGGTAGGATAGCACTTTCCACCAAATAAAATTTCTTAGAAAAATACAATCAAATTTCCACTTTAGGCTATCAGAGAAAACAAGTTCCAGCAAGCAGTCAAATTAAACGGCGCAACTCTGCAAAATAAAAACCGAGAAACAAATCTCACATTCAATTTCCTCACAAAACGCAATGGCTGCCAATAACTTCCAAAATCAAACAAAGAATATTCAAACCATCAAAATTTTACATCTTTCCGCAATCAGAAAGGCGCAAACCCTAAACCCCCAAACTACGCAGCAAAAATCGCTCAAAAAAGTAGACATTCTAAAGACCAGCCGACAACCCGTAAGCTTCTCCCACTCCTCCAAATCCAACTATGGAATGATTTGTAGCATACTTCGCCAAATAAAATCAAATTATAAGAGGAAAAACATGGAGGAACCTACCTCATGGGAACACAAAACAGAGGAATAACTCTGAGCTCTCTGGCCTGAGAGGAACGGGACAAGGAGGCTGATAAGAATAAAAGGGCGAATGGGTAGAACTAATGTTAAAAAAATAGTAAATTTGAATGAAGACAGCAGTAAGAAAAGAAAGAATGGAGAGCTGATAGAGACCAGAAGGGCTGAGGTCTGGTGGTCAAAGCCGCAGATATAGCGAAAGCTACAATGATGGCTGTTTTTGGCGTTTCTCCCCTTACCGACTTCCCAAAATAGCCCGGCGGGTGCTTGGCAATAACTAAATTACCATTTCCTTAAAATAATTGAATTGGTTCTTCGAAATAATTTACATGCATACCACTTATTTTTTATTTATTTACATCCTAACAAGATTTACATTAATTCCAGTCAGCTCGTGCTTACATGAAGCTTACATGAAAAATGAAAAATGACGTAAATCAGTATAATCTGTCTGATTGTTTGATTTAATAAATCTGAATTTACGTAGCAGAAAGAGAGAAAACATATTAAAATTGAATTTAATGGAATTTGGGTTTTCTCTTTTTGCTGTTTGGCTGGATTTAGGTGACATTCATGGCTAAATTCTATTAAAAGTGTGCTACCAAACACCCTCTATGAGTGTAATTAAGCCAACCTATATCGTGAGCCTAGATTAGCGATTGGCCTAAGCTGAAGTCTTTCCCGACTCAACTCATCAGCTTGTGAGCCAACTCGTTTAAAAAATATATTCAAAATATATCAAAATTCAAGAATTCATATTTAAATTATCAAAAAAAAAAATAAAAATCATTATTTTATATTTTCTATTTATATTATGCTATTTATTATTTTTTATTATGTGATTGTGCATTCTATTACTTATTTTATTATAACATTAGTTTGAAATAATATTATTTTTTTCTATTTCATGATAAATTAGTTCGAACTCGTATGTTTAAGCTCGAGCTCGACTCAACTTATTTATATCACGGTCTCATAACAAAATAATTAAATTTACATTTATATATATAACACTATAACATTTAAACATCAAACCAAAAATATAAGGTGAAATTTACTTTTTCATTGATAAATTCATAACTAGTGTCATAAATTAAAAATATCAAATGTAGGTCTTAGATATGTAAATAAATAAAAATTATATGATAAACATATAAATTTTACTTGAGAAACAATCTAATCTTTAATAATAAATTAATGTAAATTATATTATTTATTTTTTAGAGGACTTTTAAAGGATTTTAGGAAACTTAAAATATGTTTTTTTTATTAATAATAATTTATTTTGGAAACATTATCCAAATAACAAATTTGATAAATTTTATTATTTTCTTAAATATTTATAATTTAAGCAATCAAACATGACAGAAAAAATAATGCACATCAACGAGTATTATTTCAGAGCAGTTTATATAAAATAATATGAAAATTCTATTAAAAAAAATCATTGTAATAACATGAATATATTAAAGGTGTAATTTTTCAAATATCTCAAAATAATCTAATTATGAAGCCACAAGTATTCAAAATTGATTTTGAGAGAATTTGAGGATTGATTTTTCATGCTTATTGATTTTTTTTTTTTGTCTGGTATTCAATCAACAATGAAATGTATGGATCTGAATTTGATTGAGTTTGATTGAAATGACATGATGTGTGCATATAAATGAAATAATCGATTCATTAAGACTATTCCATCAATATCAAAATCACCAAAATTAAATTCAAATGACTTGAGACCATTCCATCAATATCTAAATCATCAAAATTAAATTCAAATGATCTCAAGAGTGTATTAAAAATGTAATTACAATTTTTTTTTAAAATAATTTGAACGGTTAAAAAAACTCGGACTTTTATGTAGTCCAAATGTATTCTTGTTGAGATAGTCACAAAATTCTAAGACTATACAAATTTGAGTTCTTTCCATCTAATAGGTCGAGATAGTCTTTACATGGATCTTGCCTCGATGTGTTGACCGGAGCCAACGAATCATAATGAGATAAAACTATTTGCACGTAATTTGTAAATAATAATGGAGCTTTTAAAACTTTTTTAAGCTTTTATGATCTCTTTGGACGTTAAAATGGCTATTCGTTTGTGTGTTAAATTACTCATGATAAGCATCACTTAGGATTTATCTAAGGTGGAATCAAGTAATGAAAAAACTTAAGGGTCGCCTATGATTTATCGAGCATGGGATAACATGTACTAGAATTGACTGTGGTTAGAATTACTAGGGTTTTATTATGGTAAACTAAATAATTTAAGATTTAAGTAAATAGGAGACATGATTGATTCGCGTAGAGTGCTAAGTTCATTGAGGATTTAATTAGAATGGGAAGTAAGACCCCCAAACTTTTAGAATTTGTTGAGAAAGGCAAGCGCCAAGGTTTTAATAATAGGTTTTAGATACTTAGGAAAGATAAGACAATAGTCTAGATGGATCACATAAAAGTGAAATTAAATCCTTATAGTAAACTAAGATAAAAAAACATAGAACATAATAAATAGTGTTGATTAATTTCTATCACCTAAATTGGACTAGGGTAACTCATCTAAGGCAATTTTGCCATTATTTGGGTTGTTATAGTTCATTTAAAGATAGTGAGGTTCATCTAAGTGACTTAGGTTCAAAACGATTAGCCAAAGAGTATTAGGAGTCACCTAAGGTGTAGCGTATAGATCATTAGGGTTTAGAATTTAGTTAAGAAAATTAGGATCAAATCAATTTAAATTCATAGAAGGATGATCAAAGGTCAATGCAAACATTAAAAGCATCTCAAATTATTTAATAATCTTATATTAGTATATTTCAAGCTTAGAAATATTTAAATTCATAATGAAATTATAGAACATGCAAGCAAATATAAAAAATATTTTAGATTAATTTTATTTAATTGTATTTAACTTCTGGAAAAAAAATTAATTTTTCATATATTATTTTGATTTTCCTAGATGTATTATAAATTTTAAAAGTTACATGATTCATTTAAATTGATAAAGTTAATAATGTTGATTGTATAACATTATTTCGCTGTGGTAGCCATCTATTGGATACATTATCTTGTTGTATCTATTTGTAAACATCTCTAATTAAATGTAATTTTGGTATAATTTGTTTTATTTCATATTTTTTCATGTGTATTTTTTATGTGTTTTGGTAGGATTGCAACATGATAGGTGACTTGAAAAGAGTGTAATTCATAGGTGGTGCCCTCGGGCTAGAGCTATAGCACCTCAATCCTATAAATAAAATACCTACGCACCAAATGCTGTAAAAAAGAGGCTAGAAATACGAGAGTTTGCCCCGAGTGTTTGCCACCCTGGTGCCATAATTCAACTCCCTAACTCTGATATTGTAGTGCATTTACATATGCTAAATCCTATAAAATCATTGATCAAATAAACATGGGAGATTCACACCCTAGCACTCATAGTAAAGTTACAGTGTTAAGAAACTACTAGCCGACTAGAAGTGATTAGCCTCTTACTTCGGTGCTTTTGAAAATGATTATAGACAAAATTATATAAATTTGAGTGCTAAAAAGGGCTAGAGAATGATTTTGACAGGGTGTGTGAGTTTTAGTGAGAATGTAAAGAGTAAGTTTGTGTTGGAAGAGTGAATTAATGAGGATTTATATGAGTGAGAAGAGGAATAAGGAGTGCATTTTGAAAGGAATAAAGCAAAGAAATGAGATGATCATTTACGAATCTCATTCCAGGTGTTTTCTTTCCTTCTCTTATAATTTAATTTTAGAGTTTGTCATCACTTATTCATATTAGTAAACAATAGTTAGTAACTAAGTTAATCTTCTTTGAATTAGTATTTGGTTTAAGTATTAAGTTAATCCATGTTGTGTTTTGAACTTTATGGAATCAATTTTATGCATTAACTTGTCTCATTTCATTTACTTTTAATTTGATTAGGCAATTGTTAAAATCTATAATGATCTTGATATTTTGGAAGAAAACTAGTGGAATAATTAAGTTAACACACATTTTATTGGTAGAGTGGGCGTATTACTACTAAGGGGATGCAATCAATTGAGAATTTAAAATTTGTAGAGTTTGAACATGGTTTAGGACACTAAACTATAATACTTATTATTATCTCAATGGAGACAAAGAAGTACGTAGCCCTAAGTTATCAACTTCATCTGTGGACATTCAACATGTGAATCATGTCTCAAAAATTAGAATCATAATTTTTTATTAGATTTAAATAAAAATATGACACTCAATAAGATGCAATGGAGAAAAAGGATTCATGTAGCCGACCTCACTTAGTGGGATAAAGTTTTGTTGTTGTTGTTATTGTTGTATTCAACGCTTTCATTTTCAAAAATTAGTGAATTCTTTAAATAAAACTGCAAGCTTTACAAATTTTGAATTTGGGCTAACTCAAGAATTAACCTAGTTTCTAATGGGATTGATATTCAAACTCTAATATAGATAATACTTGATTGGCATGTGTACTTATGTAGAACTTGTGTTATTTGCAAATGAAATTAAGTTTTTGGTACTGTTACAATGAATGATGGTTTAATTTTATTATAGTAGGTCAATATTAATCTAGATATTAAATTTTTGATTCAATTTTATTGTGTGTAATTATGTTTGTTTGCTTAATATGTGTTTATATTAATTATACAAAGTGAATCCTTTTGAATGTACTTTTGAATGTATTTCTATAACATTTACAAATCTATGTTCTATAGCATAGCATCATAGCACTAGGTTCGAAATGCCATGATGCCGCTTTGATAGTGTAACAAAGGCATAAATGTAATGCTGCAGTGCATACCTAGAATTGTTGTTTTGCATTATTTTGTCAACTCCAGCTGTTAGTTCATTGTTTGTGTTATAGTTATTACTTAATTTTGTTGATGGTTAGTGTATGATCCTATTTAATGTTAAATGTTACATGCATATGAGTGAATATAGTGAATTAAAAACTTTTGAACTTTTTATTATATATATATATATATATATATATATATATTTAAAAACTATAAATTTAAAAAGTCCAAAAATACTTTAAGAGAAATGATAATTCCTGAAGAAAAAATTGATCAACCTTGACCATTAGACCACTTAGTGATTTTACTGACCTGTAGTAGATGGAGTGCATTAGAACATTAATAAACCTACTGGTGGGATTTTTATTATTGATGGCCACCATAAATCTCGAAATATTTTTATCTAAGTGCCCAGACAGGAATTCAAAGAATAATATACTATCTTGAAAGATAGAAATATTACCTTAGAATAGATTCAATCACTCTTGCATATAAGATAAGGTTTATTTTAATTCTGGGTATTATTCCCTATAAGAGCAAACCATTGTAGTTAGTTACATCTTCAGTGCTACGAGCCCTACAGAAAACTCTTGATTATGGTGATAAGTCCAATTGCCAGAGATCGGACTTTCATAATTAAAGTGGAGGGCCCAAATTGGAAGAAATAAGTTCTAAGAGATGGGACTTATAGTCCGATGAAGAAGTATCATGGGAAAGACCCAAGTACAGAGTGAAATTTGAAGAAAGATTTGAAAGGGGTCTGATTGAGTTTGAATTGATCAGGTGAAGTTAAAGAAAAAATTAGGGATACAAGATTTGGCTAACATGAATAGTTAGAAATCCTAAGCTAATGATAGAGTTAGGTAGAAAAGGATTTATAAATGAGAAATGAAAACCTTGACTCTATAAAGAATTTTATAAGTGGACTAATCTAGACTTTGTAAATAACCTCCCATGTCAAGATGCCCATGACATTTCATTATCCCAGGAACGTTGGTATCTGTCAATTATGATCAACCTCATAGCTAGGAATCCTCCTTGTAGGCTAGAGCATGAAGGATATGTAGTCTCATCGGAGTTTGAAATACCTTTGCCAGTAACCATGTGTTACTTCATTTTAAGGTATTCCTTCTAGTATCAGGGGGAAGGTTTATTGTTTTGTATGTCCTAGTCCTTAACACTAACTAGGGTGCATAAGCTAACCCATACTTCTGTACTCATACTAACTTGGGTTAAGTGTGTGGCCCTCAGATTGGTGTTTAAGTTAGCCAACCTAAGGTTCATGTAGGATCTACCTCAATTTTATTCTCATTCTTTATCTTGGTGTGTTTTAGATGTTTATTGGAATTTCAATATTTTAATTCATGATTTGTTTATGTTCCTAGGTTTGTTAGTCATATTGAGAAATTATAATTTTCTTATGTTTTGAAATTATTTTTTTTAAATTTGATTTTTGATAATTTATCGGAAAAATCATCTTACGAAAGGTTTCCACCCTTATGTTTATTTTATATATTTTTCTTGTTTTGTTTGTTTTTTTTTTTAATTTTTTAACATGAAATAACATATGAAATGAAAATAAATATGAAATAAAACACATAAAATAAAACATATACTTAGCCTTGGATTAGTCATGGGCCAGGATTGGGTTTAGGCAAGCTGAACTTTGGTTAGCTGAAGACTGAGCTAGGGTATGATAAGAGCCAACTGATCTAGGCTTGGACTGGGCTTAGACTGGCTTGATTTGGTTGGGATTGACTTGGATTAAGTTAGGGTATTATTGAATATTATTTCTTATTTGTATGGCATTAGAAGGCTCATTAGCCATTTCAAGTTTATGTGATGTGTTGAACTGTCTAACAAATAATGTCATTACATCATAGTAGATAGATCATACCAATGGCTAAAAAAAGGATTACCTAGCATGATGAAAAACTCTATGAAAGTAATCTAATGAATCGTTCATCATTATTCCATATTTTTGGCCCATAAACAAGCCCCAACTGGGATTAGCCCTCCAAATCAACCGCAATGGCTAGCTGACCGTTGGAGCATTAAATAAATTTTATTTTTCTCATTAGCACATATCTTAGTGGCGACAATGTATGGTCAAATGCATTGCCACCACTTTGATTAACTAAACGCTGCCACACAAGAAAATTATCATCATTAAAGCTGGCGATAAATATATTTTAATTTATCATTAATACTTAAACCCTCTATAAATATATATATATATATATATATATATATATATA
>NW_018164567.1:334114-334627 GCF_001263595.1 Phalaenopsis equestris
TATATATAACGCTCGTCATGACTATTCGGTAGTGTAGCCTAGCGTAAGTCCCCTGGGGTCATTGATTTGATTTCGTTTGAGTGTTTCTGCCTTGCAGTACGTGATCGAGTGGTTAGAGACATGAGAGTGGTAGGGAGTTCTTATCATACTAAAAAATAAATAAATAAATAAATAATAATAATAATAATAATAAATTTATATATCTGTTTAAGTTCCGCTTTCTCTTGACTCACATTTTTTCCTTATCTTGGTCATCCCGCATCACATATATCCATGCGAAAAAAGCACGAGTTATATTTATTTCAAATTACGTCTATGAATCAAATTTGTAGGTCAAAAATAATAATAGAAGTTAGGTACAACTGCAGCTTTTTCAACAAAATTTATTTCTCAAATTAGATCAGGCACGGACTTCCGACTTCTATACTTTTAAACGGATAATAGAAATAAGAAAACATGTAAGATTAATGATTGGTTGAAAGTAATAACATAACAATATATATATATATATAT
>NW_018164567.1:334822-365222 GCF_001263595.1 Phalaenopsis equestris
ATATATATTTGTGTGTATGTAAGCACTCAAATAAATAATTGTTTATAAATTATTGAAATTTAAGGAAATTTTTATCGGTGTGAACTGAAGGAAGTCCTGGCACTCGTCCTGTTCAACAGTCATTTCATTATGATTTTTGCATTTATTGGCTAGATACTTTTGATCAGTCATGAAATTTTATTATATATATATAATTAATGGAATTTCATCACTGACTAGCCAATAAATATATATATATGTATGTATATATATGTGTGTGTTTATATGCATGCATGCATGTATGCATGTGGGTATGTATGTATGCATGCATCTAAATATGGGATGATTTACATACTACTCCTTTCCTTTATATGCACATATCTAACAGCTGAACTATAATACTTACGTGTATGCCACATACTTAGGTATAAAAAGGTGTATTTTTTTGTACTTTTTATTTTATGAATTTCTAATTTTACCAAATATTAAAATATTTTTGATTGAACAATTTTTTAGTCTCAACTGAATAATTTCAGTCTAAAATAAATCAAAGATCAAATGAATATTACGCAAATATTAAGTTTTAATTACTATTATCATCCCTAAGTGCATTTTTAAATATAGGTTTGGTATATCATCCATAAATTTTATCATCAAGGACGAATCTCTACTCATTTTGAAGAAGAAACATTCTAAATTCAAATTCAAGAACAACCGTGCCCTGCTTCAGCAAATTTATAGTTAAACTGAGCGTCGCGACACGACGAACCCAATGACACTCCTAAATTAAGCGCTTAAAGTATAGTAAAATGCTTTGATGCATCAATTAGAAGGTAAAACGATTTCAAAATTTAGTATACTTATTGTCAAATCGAGCAGCTCGACGAGAGAAATCCGACGAGCCTAAGATGATTTCACTCTAATGTCACTAAGGAACTTAAAAGTTGAGATAATTGTGTCAAGGTAGCAATATAACCGTCCAATGCAGTGCCTTAAGAGATTGATCAAATTTACCAAAATGACTCTTAAAAACTATAATTATGTCACCATTCTTCACTTGAAGCGGCAGAGAGGAGAGAAGAGAATGATCTAACTACTTAATATTAACACTTGAAGTTTTAGCGATTGTCGCTGACTACTAAAGTTCATCGTTGACCACCAAAGTTCACCGTCAGTCACTAAAGGTCACCATCAACCACCACCAACAATTTTCTATAATCAACTACAACCATTATAGCAGTCAACTATAACTTTTGTAACCAACTACTGTTATTGTAACCACCAACATCATCTTTTAATCCCATCTTCTCTAATGCAAGAGAAGAACGAGTCTCTATACTTTTAATTTTTTTAGTGGATTACTTTGGTAGGGCACAACACCATGTTTTTTTCTCTTTATAGGGGTTCTTCATATAAAAATATGGTTATCTTATAGCTATATTTGTGTGTGTGTTGGAAAACTATACTAAACTAAGAAACAAATTTCTCCACCGCTCAAAGTTTTCTAGCATGCAACAATTTGACGTCGTTTGTAGGAAATAAAATATCATTCTTATAATAGTGTGAGCACTCATTCAATGGCTAACAAGCATGACAATCATAATAATGATGCTCAACTCTCAAATAACTATCATTCTATGGTACAATCTCACATTCAGAGACGAAAACCCTCTACATCTTTTTCCCTTGATGAGAATCAATCTGCTGGTGAAGTTGCCTCTTCCTTGCTCGTAGAAGACCATATGTGGAGAAGGGAGAAATCCTAAAATGAGAGTATTTAGCTCCTTCATGAAGTTCTGCAACCAATGTTAGCATAAATAGGTGATGCTCATGACCCTAAGATCAACCACTAATCAAGAATGACCACATTGAGAATGCTCCTCCAGGGACCCCTCCTCATATTAGAGTTCTCCTCAACTAGGTCAAAAAGCAGACATCTTAGAGATTTCTAGTTTAAAATTCATCTCACGTTGCCATATCATATTGCAAACCTTCAACAATCTTAGAGAACATGCACCACCCCATCATGTAATTCATGATGAACAACAGTATATTAGACAAGAAAAATTCTCTCCAAGGGACAAATCATTTTCTTACTCAACGTAGTTCCCATAAGTCTTCACTTTTGGTTGAAATAGTCCTCTAACACCATATTATAACAATATTCAATCTCTCACAAATTGATTCATATGATGGGATGTCCAACGTATTCAAACAAATTAACCACTATAGAACCATCATGCACATACAACAAGCCTCTAATGTGCTCCTCTGTCATGTTTTTTCAACCATCTTTAATGGTCAAGAACGCACTTAATTCTACTCTCTCCCAAAAGGGGCTATTCATATTTTTGATGAACTTAACAAGATATGCGAGTTTCCAACATTTCTTAGCCTAGACATAAGCTAAGAAGGACTTGCCCCTAGTGGCCAATAATATTGTGGGAACTCATAGAAAAAAAAATGAGCAATCAATAGACCAGTGCCACAGGAGTATGAACATTTCCCTCTGAGAAACTCTAATACATTTTTTCCATTTTTTGAATTCTAAAATAGAAATTTAGAACCCTTTCAAATTCTGCAACCCTGAACACTTCAAACTAGGTCTTTTTTTTTTCTAAATAAACTAAAACTTCACTTGTTAGAAAGATTGACTAGTTTTCTCATGAGATCAATACACAGACTCTAATTTCATATATTACATGATCAATACATATACTTGTGTGATAGTCAATTATCTCGCAGTAATTTAGGCATTACTTAACAGTCGAATCCTTGAAAGAATGCCAAATATAATAAACATAAATCCTTCTTAAAATTATTAAAAAGGCATCTTTTCATGCATAGGTCTAAAGCACACACCAAATTACTACATATGTAAATATGAAACCATAGATTAATATGTAAATGCAGAAGAATTGTGTGCTAGGTATGTAAATACATAGAAATTTAGTGGCAAGTCTAAAAAAAATGAAGTTCATGTTAGATATGTAAATGCCTATGACTTGAGATGATGTATCCAAACTTAAACCTAAACCCTAACAATAAACAAGGACGTATGCATTTAAATTTGAAGTTTAAGTGTTACATACGTCCAAAATTCAACAAGGACGATACTTTCTTAAAAACTCTAATCATAATTCATCTTTTATCTCATAAAATTTCTAAAATTCCAAACAATCGTAACTAGAGATAAAGTAAACTCTAATGCCAAAAATAAATAAATATTTTTTTCTTAAGAAGTATAAATAAAACCTAATAATAAAACGACACTCTTATGACAAAAAATACATTGCTTCCAATTAAATTTCTCCCCAAAACCAGCATCTAACATCTTCCAAAATTGAATCTCCTACAGCAATTTTTCATTATTATAAGTTTTTCTATGGCGGTGTTTGGCTGCATTAGAGATTTACATTAAATATGATTTAGTCAATCTGGATTTATCAAATCCATTTTGATGGAAAAGTGCTTTGAAGCCATGGAAGAATAAATTCGTAAATTCGCATGCGACTCGGATTTAATAAATATGGATTTACAAGAAGCAGAACGCGAGAAAAAACAGACATAATGCGAGAAAATTCGATTTAACGAAGAGTTAAGGTTTGGTTTTTTTTGTATCCAGCCCTAAATCTGCCTATTAATAGGCCGCCAAACACTATCTAATTAAATTCTCCATACCCAATGGTTCTCACCCCCGACTTCTCCATAAACTCCAAATTCTCTCTCCCCCTCCAACTCACTAAAACCACACCCTTTCCTTCTCCCCTCCCATCATCACTCACATTAAATGTAGTAGCTAGAAAACTCACTTACATCCCCATCTCCTCCACTTACTATGATATACCTTAAACAAAAAGAAAATTCCTTGAGAAAGAAAATAATGGTCGAAGCAAACCAAGCGATCGAGGGCATCACTAAAGAGAAAATGATGGCATCGACGAGAGAGAAAACCAAGGGTGAGGCAATAATAAGATTTTCGGCGAGGGTTCAATTTAATAAGGCTTTCCGGCTCATTATGGACTGAAATTTTAGCTGATAATCAGGTGATTTCAATTGACATAAAAACACACTAAATATGGCTACATGTATCTTAAATTTGAAGCTTAGGTGTTAGATACTTAAATCCCTAGGCCTATGCATGTAAATTGTCTTAAACAATAAACAAACAAAGAAGTCCCTAGGTCAACATGTTTGTGTTTGTTTGTGTGCACTTTTTGTTATACTTTTATTTTAATTTCTCTCAAAGTGTGTTTGAATTAAATAAAGTTTGTATAATTTCATTAAAATTTTGAGTGAATTTAATTATTTTTAAGTTAATAACATCAAGAATATTTTAGTTTTAAATTATTTTTTTATGTTATTTTATTTATATTTAATTATATTTTAATTAATAATTTACATTAGATTATAATTCAATATTGACTATTAATAGAGCATTAGAACGAGCTTGTCCATGAGCGTTAAATGATTTTTTTTTTTAAAAAGTGTCTTTATTAATTTGCTTTTTATATATTTTTAGTTAATAATAGAAAAAAATCAATTTAATTTTAAAAGAGCTTTTAATCCTATTTTATTTAAAATAAAATATATTTTTATAACTTATATTGTGTTTTTAACTCACCCTTATTTATTGTTTTACAATTTTTATTGGAGAAATAATTTATTTTTATTATACATTTTAAAATATATGATTATAAAATGGTATTATAAATAAAATTATATAGCATATGCATTTAAATAAATTCATAAGTCTTAAGTATGTTAGATTTAAAAAATATTAAAAAAAAATTGTTAAATATCTAATGAAATGATTATAATATTGATAATAAAATGATTATAAAATTGTTTAAGGTAATATTGATTTTTTTTTTAATTTTTATTGCCCGTATTTTTTTTTATCAATTTTTAATTTAAGAAAAAAAAAAAAAAATCTCCAATGTCAGTCCTAAGTTCAAATAAAAAAGATTAAGGTTGTTTATGAAATCATTAATTTGTGCTCCCTTTTAAAAAAATTTCTAATTTTTGCACCCTTGTTTATGAAATATGTTTGAATTTAATGCAAAAAAAAAAAAAAAATTACACTGGCATCAAGATTTGTGCTTGATTGGTAGATTTTTTAGCAATATCATTTCTACGCCGCTGCATGTATAGCTACGTTAGGAGTCCGAACAGAAAAAACGCTCATACCATTTACTCTTTATTCTCACATGCAAAAGCTTGTGTAGTACAATGTTAATTTGAGTCTTAAAACTCTCAGCACAAAAGTGCAATTTCAAACAAATTATGATCCATAACAATTCATTAGATGTCAAATTAAGTAATAATTTCTTTTTTTACTTATAATTACATTTGGCTCTAAGTCATAACTCATGGAAGTGATGTTATTAGGGCTGTAAAAAAAGCTCGTTGTTTGCGAACAGTTCGTGTTCGGTTCGTCAATGAGTTCGTGTTTAATTCGTTCGATAAACAAACAAAACGAACGTGAATAATTTTTTTTCGCTCGGTTAGTTAAACAAACCAAACACGTACAGTGATGCGTTCGTTCGTGTTCGAATCGTTATTGTTCGAAATATAAAATAATTTAAAATAATTATACATAAAAAATTTATGATACTTTAAAAAATTAAATTTTATAAATTATGATATATAATAAAATTAATCATAATAATATACTAATATATATATTATGTATTTATATAATATAAGTTATATAATTAATATAATATAATATTTCTATATATTAATATTAAAGATGTCAAACTGGCTCGTCGTTCGCGAACAGCTCAAGTTCGGCTCGTTCGTTAAGAAACGAACACGAACAGTGACTTCACGAACAATTCGAACACGAGCTTATTTCAAATAAATTAAATTTCAAACGAACTAAACGCGAACACAAGCTCTGTTCATTCATGTTCGATTCGTTTACACCAATAGATATTATTACATGAAATCAATGGAGAAGAAATGGCAAAGGCCATGACATCTTGCAATAAATATCGCTCGCTAAACTACAAACTAAACAATTATTCATTCAAGATGGAGACCAGATAGAATTTTCTAAAGATTATAATGTGAACATATTCATTTGAATATTAATAGTCACTTAGAACTTATTGTCCTTCAAGGGGCTAAGTTTACTGATAATTTATAAATAACAATAATGTTGTCCATTGATTAAACTTTTGTAATATTTACGTACATACCACTAAATATCTATGTATTTATATGTCTAACGCCTAAACTTCAATTTTTACATACATGCCATCTTTTCTAGGGCTGTCAAAAAGGCTCGTTGTTCGCGAACATTTCGTGTTCGGCTCGTTCGCTAAGTAGACGAGCCAAACATGAAGATGTGCCAAACATGAACAAATATTTGTTCGTTCGTGTTCGGCTCGTTTTGACTCAAAATATTACTAATCAATTATCTATATATTTAATGATTAGTATTTAAAAAAAATTAATTGACTACGAGACTACAAAAATTTAAAATCAATTAAAATTATTAATTTTTAAGAAAATAGAAAAAAAAATTATTAAATTAGATTCAAATGATGTTTTAATATAAACAATAATTTTTAAATCTTATCCCAATCATTCACATCTTATGACTACGTGATGAAAGTTGTCAAAACAACTCTTTGTTCGCGAACGGCTCGTGTTCGACTCGCTAAGCAAACGAGCTGAAAATGAACACACTTTTTAAGCTCGAAATATAAACGATCCGAACAAGAGCTAAGTCTGGGCTCGCTCGTATTCGGCTCGTTTACACCCCTAATCTTATATATAAAAAATTGTATCACTTTTTAGTATTTTTATGTGATATGAAAGTTTTGGGTGTTATGTATGCAAATGCCATATATATATCACAATTCTTATATATTTACAGATCTAGCACTTTTTTTATTTATGAATATTTACAATTTTAAATAATATGAAAAATATTGTTAATATTAAGTTTTTAAAGATGTAATTTCTCTTTTTATGTATAAATTTTAATGTAGTTGAGATATTAAAATATTATATAAATAAATATTAAATTTTAAATATTAGATATATAAATATATAAAATTTATGTGATATTTATCTAATTTCCTTTTTAATTTAGCACAAAACTAACGTGACAAAATAATAGACCTTCTCCCGGTCTGGCACGTCTTTGACTAATTTGCACATCAAATTAGTTTGCGACATTCGCACCTTTGAATATTTTACCCCCTCTATAATTAAAAATTGAATATAATATCTAAAATTTTGATTTTTTTTTCTGTCTGCTTTTGTATATTTAATGTATTTTTGGCATCTGCATTTACAATTTATATAATTTCTAGTGCAATGTTGAGCGCAATCCTAATCTTACCCGGAAAAAAAATTTATCTCCTGACATTTAGTATTAAAAACATAAATTAAAATAGTGCAAATAAATTATAATTATCAAATATTCGTACAACAAAAAATCTCGTAGAGATTCAACATCCAGAAAAAGGGTGTACAACAAAAAAACCCACCGACAAGAGACCAATTGAGGGATGTGTGTGGATTTTATAAATCTGAACAACGTTTGCCTGAATGATAACTACACTTTACCTCAGATTAACAGTGAGTTTTCTCTACACATTTTCTGGTTATCATTAAATAAAGATGCACCTGATCAATGCAGAAAAATAATGTTCATTATTAGTGTTGGTGTATTTTGTTATATTGTTATGCCCTTCTAACGTAAAACCAGTGGGGCTATATACAAGTAATTAATGCCCTTCTAACGTAAAAACATTGGGGATATATACGAGTGTTTAATAACTGTAGTGATTATTAGTGTCGGTGTCTGGTTGTCGCATGGCAGCTCGGGTCCCCAGGTAGGTGTAATTCCTCTTCATAGGTAGCTTGTTCTTACCAGTACATCTCGTTTGTGTGTGTTATGTTGCATGTAACATCCTTGCACTCTTGCCCGTTATGATTGTTCCCTACTTAGGTCGATCAATCATAATGTGGGCTTCTTGTATGTTTATAGGCTTGCCCATTCACCTTGATGTCAGTCCTACTCGTTAGAAGAGCGACCCGTTTGTTAGTCATGTACTCAAACAAGCGTTACCCATGAGGATGCCTCCACGAGCAGTGCAAGTTTCTGCATCACTAGCATGTATGACTATGCTAATGATCCAAGGGCTTTAACGTGTGTCATATGTGTCACAGACCCGCATCGTACGTCCACTATTTTAAAAGTATAAAAATGGATTTTTGCTATTATAAGTATATCCACCTACTTTTAAAATTATAAATGTTAAATCATATGTGAGGCTACCTTTTTTAATTGTCACCCGCTTTCTTGTGACTTGCTTTTGATTTCTTGGATCTTTAGGTCGGGGCCGGTGGGCATCCCCGTCAAAGTCATACAATAACTAAAGACTTTAATCTGTGCACTTAGGTATTAGGTTAGGATAGTGTTTGTTAGATGGTGTGCTAGGCTAGGATCTAGGGTGCTAGGTAACCTTTTTGATGCTTGGCTATTGTTCTATATTGGATTGGTTGTCCTAGCTAGACATTTTTCTTGCTTTGTGCTTTTAGTGTGACTGCATGCCTGATATGCATGGTAGCATATTAAGGCACTTTTCTGCAGGGAGCCATACCTTTATATGCACATACACAGATACTTTGTAAAGGGGAGCCTGTAATGATTTTTAACCCTTTGTATGTAAGTGTTGTTTAGCTCCCCCACGAGGCATGACTCATTATATGTTGCATGTTGTTGGCTTTCCCACTAATGCTTGTTTTCATGCAGTTCAAATCCTTTTTTTACATATCCTATCTACTTTTTAGAGTCTAGGAGAGTCATGTAGCATAAATAAGATATGGACATGGGTTTCGAGGCATTTGATGTGGGAACCACGTGACGGGGACCAGGAGTTGATGCTCGTGTCATGTATCTTGGTTCTGTATTTTACATTGATGCATAGAATTAAGACAAACATGTATATGTGGAGTCTGACCGCCTTTTTCTTTTCTAGGATATGTTGCAGACCCGTCGGCATCGGCCATTCTTATTTATTTGATTTGGCTTGTTTTTCTGTTATATTGTGTTTCTGCATGCTTGGATATTTTTCTTGTTTATTTCTGTGGTTTTTTCTTGGAATCATGATGCAATATAGGCTCTTTAGGACTTAAAATCCTAATTTTTCTATAAAATCCTAATAAAATATTCAAGATAACTGATTTTTTTGGATTAAAATATTCAGGATTTTAAAATCTGTACTTTTATTTTCTTGCATGGCCTTCGGGCCAGTTTTAAATGGGTTGCATTGCATGACTATCTCCTCAGTCATATTAATAGGGCCTCAATAATATTCAAGGACTGTTTTAGATAACTGCATTTATATTTGCATGTCCCGATGAGAATCCTCCGTGCTTCTCTAACCTAACTGACCCAACAAACCTTTTTATATACAAGTGGTTGTCTGGTGTACCTAGGGTGTTAGAAGGCTCCCCAAACCAGGCAGGGTGTATATCCTTTTGTTCAGAGTGTTTCCAGCTTTTTAGCTGAACCTCTACTTCCTCTCCTTTCCTAAGGCATCCTTGTCATTTTGGCAAGTGTGAGTCCTACCTCTTGGAGATGTAGCTTATAGTCATATGATAGAATTTTTTTCCTTTGACCTTAAGGTCATTAAGTTTCCCATGGATGAATCAATTCACAGATTGTTGATCGGGGATCTTAAGACGTGTTGGGTCGACTACCTTCACAACCAGGTAGACTTAAGGTCCTAGTGACTTGGGATGAAAGGTCTGTGGTATCCTGACGCAGCTGCCTCTGCCTTCTTGGATTACTCTACCTTCCTTTTATTAATCCCCTTTGTTGACCTTACTTTTGTTGAGGTCTAGTCTTTCTTCCTTCAGAGCCTAGGATATACCCATAGGACTTTCCTGTTGACTATTTCTAGAGGACTAGTATGTAACCCTCACCATTAGAAATTCTAAATACTTCTTTGTACTCTTGAAGTTTCACATCATGGTTCTAACTTCTAGCACTTAGTAGATGGAGCCAACATGAGGGAGCTCAAGAGGAGTCCCCATAGGTCTGTTTGGCCTTAGGATTAACTCTGGGTGGTGTGGTCTTGGTCAATCTTGCACACACACACACCTTCACTCACACCCTGAACCCTTAACTAAACATGCTTAGCCTGCTTCCCCACTCTTTGGGAAACTCGTGTGGACGGTTAAATTCAACTCCCCAAAACCCTTAGCCCTAAGCTAGGCTAAGACCAACACATCGAGGATCCAAAATGGGAACTTCCATGGTCTTATGGCTCAAAAAGGGGTAATTTTATGATTAACATCTTTTATCAACCCCAATTCTACCCATATTCTTAATTTTGGCCCTTTGCCTCCAAAATTTGTAAAAATTATCAATTTGCCCTTGAAACCCTAAATTTTCAAAAATTTTCAAAATCCTCAAATTTTGTGCAAAAAATCATCCCAAACTATTTCCAATCACCCAAATTGCCCAAAATATCTCAAAATTTCTAAAATTCTCAAAATACCCCTAACTTCACCAAAACTACCAAAATGCCCCTCGTGGCTCAAAAATTTCCAAAAGCTTCTAAATTATTCCAAACATCCCCAAAACTAATTTTAGCCATCCATTGGACCCAATTTGACCAAACTGACCAATTTGACCAAAATCTCAATTTTGCCCCTAAATGCCTAGTCTCCAAATCCATCCCAATTTCCACTAAATTAATCTCAAACTTCCCCAATTTCAAACTTAAATAAACTGTCATAATGTCTAAGTCAAATTGAAACCAAATTCAAGCCCGATTGAAACAAATTTCAAAATCAAATCCAACCCCAATTTAAACCCCCAATTTGACTATAAGCCACATTCCTATCAAATTGAACCACTTAACCCATCCATTTTTTACAATTTGGATTCTAAACTCTTCATGACATTCTCTTAGATCAAATTGAACCTTCAATTGGCCTTTACCTAGCCTCAAATCTAGCCCAAATTCAACTCAAACCAAAACCCTCAATTTTGCCCCAAACTTCAAATTCCTCCAAATTGAACTTCAAGGCCCTTCAATTTTCAACCCAATTGATGCCCAAATACTTCATGACAATCTTCTACATTAAATTGGCTAATCAAGTGACCTAGATCCAATCTTTAGCCAATACTAAGCCCAATTCAAGCCAAACCCCAAGTTTTGAACTCAAGCCTTAAACTCACCTTGAACCATTTGGTCTAGCCCAAACTTGGCCACCGTAGCCATAAGTTGGACCCTAAGGACCAACCTAGATCCACATAGCCCACTCTAACGGTGCCATGACCAAGGGTCCCTTAAATTAGGGTATTTCTTTCCAATTATGACTAAACCAAGGGGATTCTTCCCACCAGCCTTCCCAAGCCCCCAAACCATCACAAGTAAGCCTTCTTGCTCCCCTGACCCAGCTAGCCACCAACTCAACACTGGTCGGCTGGCCTAGTGGCCGGAAAACACCATGCCCGAGAGGTCCCAAATGGATCAAACCCAAAATTGAGACTCTCTGAGATGGCTCAACCTCATTGGTCACTTGCGTCGTTTATCCCTCCACCTAAGCGTCCTCTCTTCCCCCTGGCTTTCCCTGGTGGCAGCCATGACTCCCTCTATAAATAGGACCTCTCTCACGGCCAAGAAAAGAGATCATCCAAATCCTTGGGGTGATTCTGCAAAAATTCTTCCAAAGCCTCTTTAAGCTTTCCTAAGTCCAATACCACAGTCATCAACCCTCCATTTCTACTGCTAAAGCTCAATTTCTCACTTGAAATCCAGGGAAATTTTTATCCCTTTACAAAATTCCACAAAGCTTCTAATTAAACCTTCCAAAAGCATCTCCAGACCAAATGAAGAGGTTCCATATCAAAACCCCTCTCTATTGAGCCCTCTAACCCACTCCTAGATCAAGGTTACATCACCTATTAGTCGAAATCATACTTAGACTCAATACCAGAGCAAACAGACGCTTTGTGGAGGTTCTTTGGACAATAGAGAAGCTTCCACAAGCACCCAATCAAGGACTCACCTCTTTGGCAAATGTAGATTTCAAAATCCCTAAATTTAGCCTCAATTTCATTGATTATGAAGAGAACTTTTATTTCATACGATGTAACCGTATAGATAGATTTGCCTTGACTAGATGAAGTTGTAGGTACAAACCCCATGTGATATAGTTGAGTATCGAGCAAGATATTAGGGTTTTAGTGTGGACGATTCTCAAATTAGAACAATTAATGACGATGAACAGATGTCATTCATTCGCGCGTGTATTGATCGAATGGCGGAGAGAGCGTCGAACGAGAAAATGATTCATAAAGTGCGGGCTGCGTGGCAGCTGACGCCGAAGGAGGCATTGAATGTGAGCATGCCGCGTGTGCTTTCGGAGCCGTCGAGGATGAGTTGGGTGTCGCGAGGCCACCATGTGGATAAGTAGGAAATTAGGGTATTTTTTATTTAAATTAATTAAGAAACTTTAAAAATTCATAACTTGATGTAGAAAAATCATAAAAATATGATAAAAATAGCAGTAAACAGAAGAGAATATTATGGAACAAAAATACTATTTGACATTTATTTTATTTTTAATTATTTAAATACTTTCTGGCTTATTTTAATTTAATTAATAAAGAACATTAACCATGACTTCAAATTTTAGGGGTTTGTTCCTCATGATAGTAGAGATGTTCTCTGATTTTTTCAAAGTCAAATAAATTAAATTTAAAATCAAAAATTATTAAAAGTGATTTTTTTGAGTTCCTTATGATTAGAGACACTTAAGAAAAATGAAATTGAAATTAAAATAAATATTTGATTTTAAAGGGATATTTTAAATTTTAAATAATTAAAACAATTAAAAAAAAATAATAATAAAAATCACTAAATTTGAAAAATGCATCACAATGTCACAATTGGTTTTCTAATCACTTGGGAGCAATTAAAATATTTTTCCTAATTTTCTAAATAAAGTTATAAATTTTTAAAGGCTTAAAAATGAATTTTTCAGAATTTTGCACAAAATAATTACAATAAATTAAATAAAAATAAAAAAAAGAAGAAATTTATTTCTTTGGGTTTCCTAAACTTAGAGTCATTTAATAAAAATATAAAAGTTAATTTTCAACTTAAATACAATTTTATATTTAATTAATACTCAAAATAATTAAATAAATCTAGTAATTAAAATATAATTTAAAAAATCATGAAAATTAGTTCTTTTAGTTCTCTGGCCTAGGTGAACCTCCAATAATTTTCTTAAGGATATATAGTTTGTTTTGATTGATTAAATGAATTAACTTTGGAAAATCCCTATTTTTAAATAAAATAATTATTTAAATTAAATTAATTTTTGAAAAATCACATTTTTTCCTCTTATATTTTATTTGACCCTTGAGTGGGGTACTATAAAAATTCCAAAGTCATTTGAGTTCTATTTAATAAGTTATGGAGTAGGAATCCCTAAGAGTAAAATGGTAATTTTGAATCTTCAAGTCTTAATTAAAATTTAGGATTGATTAAAGGGTGAATGGGTTATTTTGATCATAATAAACTCTTTTGTATGATTGAAACACAAGGGACTAAATGGTAGAAACCCATGCCTCACTTTTCTATAATAAAAATATGATAGTAATTTCCCTCAATTTATAATTCAAGAGTTAATTAAATTAAATGATCCTTAAGTGAGGGGTTTAAATTTGGGAGATGATATTTCACTAATTTAAAACCCCTAATGAATTTTTGAGTGATATGATCATTGATAAGGATTAAAAATATCATATAATTTGACATCCCTAAAATGTCCTGAATTTATCTTCACACATAAGTCTTAAGGGCTTAATAGGGAACTAGGCTTAAAATTGAATTTGCTTGATAAGGTTTAGGAAATGTAACTAATTGTGAACATTTTGCAAACACTACAAGCCCAACCATGATTGTAGGCATAAAAGTCTTAATAACCTATATTGCCCTGAAGGGTACTCATTTATATAACTTTAAGTGAAACATTAAAGGATTAATTAAGTACTCATCTCATGGGATAATTAAAACATCAAGTTTACTGAGCATAGGGTATTTTTAATCAGTCAAACATAAACTTATAATAAATTCAAATGAACTCATAATGTTTCAAAGGATTTTAAAGGTTGTTTGGAGTCATGCTTCAAATATCTTTTAAGATCTTTTGGATATTTTTGAAGGACTAATGAACCTATTGTACTTTGCTGAAGAAAATCATCCATTAAAACTTCTAGGGAGTCATTCGATTGCGACACAAAACTCAGTAGGGGTGGCTTGAGCTTTCTTCCCTGTTTTCCTTTCCCGCAATTTTATTTAAATTTCTGCGAAATTTTATACATGTTGCAAAAGCTAATCTTTCAACGAGAGCAGTGAGAAGATGATAGGTAAGCTTTACAGTTTTATTTAGTTTTTATCATTTTACTTACTGCAATTTACTCTTACTTTAAATATTATACAAGCTTGGTTGTGGATGTCACTTTATTTGTAAAAATTTTTCGAAATTAATCAACAATTTTCAAAATTAAATAAAATTGTTTTGAATGTAACCATAAATTCTTTGAAATACAACAACATAACACGTCCTTTTGAATTTACTGGAGTCCCTCGGAGGAGGTAACCGGAGGTAACCCATCGGAGGAGGTAACCCATGGTTGCTAACGAGATCTCCCTGATTTAAATGAGTTTAACAACTCGTTTAAGCTAAATAAACTCAAAAGAAAATAGTGATACAAGAACGAGGGAACTGTGGAATTTGAACCGGTGTCGCTCTAATCAACTTTAATACCCCCCATGATTGAACTTAAACTTGACATTTAAACCTTCAAACCTTAGACTTTAAGACTGCTACATGTTTGAGGAGCTTGGAGCTAACTTTGTAGGAAACCTTTGACAACAGCGATCTGCAACATCACAACGATCTATTATAACAATTTCTTTCCTTAAAAATTAAAACAACAAGCCATAAGATTTTGAGGTTGTCCGCCTAGTGCAACATAAATCCTCAACTTATCTTTAGGCTTTTGCACAATCATGTTGTGCGATCTAAGCCCTAACTCATTTTAGGATTTTGAGGTTATCGTTCATCACAATCTAAATCCTCACATCTTTCAGGCTATTTGTGTGATCGTCTCGCATAAATGTAAGCCATATATAGTAATAACTAGCAGGATGAAGCATTTAATATATTCTCATCAAAATTGAAGCCAAACTATAGGATAACTTAGTAAGTCACTGAGTTTCTCCTCAGGGTCTGTGTCATCCCCTAGTTCTTCTTCCTTTGGATTCCATAACAAATGTTCCGGATTTGACCCTTTCTCATTTCACACATCTTTGTCCGATCTTTGAAAAGTTCATGATTTTATGATCTAAATCGAGAGTTTTCTTAAGTGAATTTAATCATTTAAGACGTAATTAACTATAGGGATTTGCCCTTATAGAAAACTTTATAAACTCAACTTAATATAAACCCCATTTCATCTTCTATATTAGATAGAGGAACTTGTCGACCAACATAAAAGGTTCACAGACCAAACGGGTGTCATAAATTTTGTAGTTTGTTTAATCGAGTTTCACTAGCAAATTGTGTGTCTATTCCTCAGGATAAATACATTTCTTGCGGTGTTGTGCTCGATCATTTAAGCTATTATAAATATAAGATTGATTCGGTCATGTATTTTCAAAGAATAAAATATTTTTTTTCCAAATTACATATATAAATTAAATTAAACAGCTTTTAAAATCAGGTGTCGGGATATTCATTTCAACGACTGACATATTCTAATTTGGCAACCGACAACTCGCTGTCACTGTTAACCGCAGAGCACCCGTGATGTTATTGCACGCATGATCACTCTCATCCACACACAAACATGTGTGCCACCATACACACATAAGCATGCCCACTCATAACCATGTTCTCCTACTCGCGCCAACACACACACTAGCTTTTATCTACTGACACTATTACATCCCTGCTTGTTTTCATACTCACTTGTGGACCCCACTACATTTTTTATTCCTTATTATACTTCTTTACTTGTACGAACACGCATGCATGCTCGTGCATGCACGATTGGACCTTAAGATACTTCTCACTTCTCTACACTCGCTACCTTCACTGGAGTAATGTTATTCACTCACCACTATGATAATAACAACTTCAACCAAAGTTTACAAAGTACCTAGGAAAATCCAAATCTACCCATAATTTCTTAGAATCTATTTATTTTTGGGGGACATAAATATTATCTCCAAAAAATATGGGGTAGCTAATTCATCATTTATTAATAGTATCATTAGACATAAATCTCGAGACATTTTTTCAATAAGAAACATTTTAGATTCAAATAAAATATTATTCAATGCCTTAATTTCAGTAAGTTGTTGACCTCATTTTTTGTTGAGTTTTAGTTTTCCCTCTTTAGTTGCCTAAGGTATAGCCATATGACTTTTCTGTTGAGTATTCTTAGAAAACTAAAAAGGAACCCTCACCATTAGAAATTCTACACTCCTCCTCTTCTTTTCTCAACTTGAAGTTCCACATATTGGTCCTAACTTCTAGCATTTAGTAGGTGGGGTCAGTATGAGGGAGCTCAAGATGAACCCCCATAGGACTATCTGGCCTTATGGTTAGCCTGGGTGTTGGTATGGAGCTAGTTCACTCACCTACACTCACTCTCACCCACAATCATTCATAATCATAAACCCAAATTGTTCACTTTGATCCCTTGATTCTTTTGGGAGACTCATGTAGATGGTTTCCTAAACCCACTAGCCCTAGGCTATGGTTTAGCTAAGACTAGTACATAGAGGACTCAAATGGGGATTCCAGTGGTCCATAGTTCACAAGTGGTGGTTGGCTTCCCAATTCTACAAAAGAATACCCAACTTGGCTTTTTGCCCCTAAATCTACTCAAATTACCTAAATATCCTTAAATCCCAAAGTTGACACAAAATTTTAATTTCACCCAGTTCCAAATTCACTCAAAATACCCAAATTGGTTCAAAAATCATTTCAAACCATTTCCAAATACCCAAATTACCTAAAATCACCAAAAAATTCCAAATTTACCAAAATACCCATAAAATTGCCAAAATACCCAGCTCAAAACCTACCAAAATTGCCAAAATTACTAAAATACCATTGGTGGTCCAAACTTTCCCAAATCCTCCAAAATCACTTCAAATGTCTTCAAAATCAATTTGGACCCTCCAATTGAACCCAAGTTGGTCAATTTGACCATTTTGACCAAAGCACACAAGTTGCCTTTAAGGGCCCAATTTCCCCAAATTTACCTTAAATATCCATCAATTTGGTCAAAATTTCCATCAATTTCAATCCTAAACTCAAATTTACCCTTCAAATGGCCAATCTAAACCAAATACAATCCTAATTGGCCCATGCTTTGAGCTCAATCTTGATCTAAGTCAAACCCCCAATTTTGGCTCTATGACTTAATCCTACCTAATTGAACCCCACAACCTACTTAATTTGCCTCAATTTGGATCCTAAACTACTAATAATAGTCCTACACACCAAATTGAACCTTCAATTGGCCTTGGTGAAGCCTAAATTTTATTTAACTTCAACCCAACTCCAAAAATCCCCAAATTTGCTCCAAAGTGGTTGTCCCCAAATTTCACCAAATTGAATGTCTTAACCCCAAAATTGACCCCAAAATTGGCACAATTGGCACCTAATTTATGTTGAAAACTTTTTATGACATTCCTATAGACCATTTTCAACAATCAATTCAAACATCACCCAACCTAGACCCAAGTCTAGCCCGACATGCTCAAATTTACCAAAATCCTTCAAATTGAGCTTCCAATTGGACTCAAAATCATTTCAATCCTTTACCAAAAATCTTCATTACAATCATCTACATAATTTTGATCAATCAATTGGGCTCAACGTCATGGCTAGCCAAACCCAAACGCAACTCTTAGCCATTTCAACCCAAATTAGACCCATGCACCAAAATTGACTTAGCCATCGTAAAGTCACCAAGTTAAGGTCCCCACAGCCATTAAACACACCTTATGGACAAGCCTAAACCCACCTAAACCAGCCAAAATGAGCTATGGAATAATGGTCCCTTTGATTTAAGGGATTTCACCCCATATTTGGCCTAAACTCAAATATCTCCTTCATCATTGCTTACCCTTGGGGGTTAACCATCATTAAGCACCCCCTTACCTACCTGAGCCAAGAAGTGACTGAAACATGGGTAGCCACCACCTAAGCCACTGGAAAAAGCCAGCCCAAGGGAGTACCAAGTGGCCAAAACCCAAAATTGAAACTCCTTGACTCGGCTCACTCCCATGGGCCATTGGAGCCTTTCTTCCCTCCACCTTAACAAGCTTTAGCACCCAACTCCAAGCCCTGAGCTTCACCAGGCAGCCATGGTTTTAAATGGAGCTCTCCATGGCCAAAGAGAAGAGTGCTTGGAACCCTAAGGAAACTCAGCCAAAATCTCACCAGAACTTCTCTAAACCATCCCAAGTGCAATCACTTTGCTCTCAGCCACTGATAGCCACCCTACAGAGCCAATTTCTTCACTGAAATTTGACCCAAAACCAGGACATATTTCTCCACACCTCCACAGTGAACCAAAATCTAATTAATTGTGCACACACCATCCCCACAGTGAAAGAAGTTGATTCCCCACAAAAGTCCCCTCTCAAACAGCCTCTAACCTAGCTCTATACCAACACTTGAAATCGAGCTTGATCTAATTCATACCTAGACCTTTCACCAAGGCTTGAAACTTCATCCAGAGGTTCGTTGGGACCAATCGAAGCTACCACAACCATCTGATTGAGGCCTCTGCTCTCAGACAAAGGTATTGAACTCCAGCCCTAAACCGAGCTTGTTTCGACCCTCCATACATATTTATTATATTTCATACCATATAAACCATATAGTTTTGTTCGTCTTGAGTAGATGAAGGTTTAAAAATAAACCCCATGCTATTTTGTTGAGTCTAGGCTAAGATCTTAAGGTTTTAGTGTGAACGGCTCACGGGTTAGGTGACTTGGGGACGATAACGGAGAGCCGTTTGATTACGCGTGTATTCAATGAACAGAGGAGATTAAGCCGGACAGATCCATGGTGCATAAAGCGCTGTCCGCGTGGAGGCTACGTGGCTGGTGGCATCAAATGACAAAGCAACCTGTGGAGCCTTCGGAGTGGACGAGGATGCGTTGGTGCTGCATGAATAAGTAGAAAAATAGGGATTTTTGAATTATTTTAAATGCCTAAACTTCAAAAATCTATATCTTTCTTTAGAAAAATCATAAAAGTAAAAGAAAAATATTCACTTGCTCAGTGAACAAAGGAGAATAATGTGGATTAAAAATAAAAATTATTTTCTCTCCCTAATTTTTAATTAATTAAATACTCTATGTGGTAAATTAATTCTCCATGGCTTAAAACATTTCGCCATGGCTTGAAATTTTGAGGGTTTGTTCCTCATGACAGAGGCTATGACTTCTGATTTTTCCAAGGTTAGAGGGCATCTCTATGCTTCTAAACCTAATTTTTAAGCTAAGGTGACCATTTTGGATTATTTTAATTATATAAATCAAAATATCACTTGAAAAATTATGAAAACAATTTTAGTAGGTTTCCCGTGGTCAGAGAAATTTAGAAAAAATATTGTGATGTTTTGAATCTTTTTTAAATTTTTATACTTAGTTAAATATAAATACCCAAAATATCACTTGAAAAATTATGAAAACAATTTTAGTAGGTTTCCCGTGGTCAGAGAAATTTAGAAAAAATATTGTGATGTTTTGAATCTTTTTTAAATTTTTATACTTAGTTAAATATAAATACCCAAAATATCACTTGAAAAATTATGAAAACAATGCTTTTTGTATAAAAATAATTATATTAAATTAAATATGCTTAGAAAAATTATGAAAATTATTTTTCTGAGTTCCTTATGACTAGGGGCATTTTATAAAAATAAAACCCATTTTTGTAAAAATATTTCATTTTTAAAATATAATTTGAATTAAAATAATTAAAATAATCAAAATTTTCAAAAATACAAAAATGGTTCAAAATGAGTGGGAATGTCCCCTAATCACTTAGAATTCATTTGAACATTTTTCTAATTTTTCTATGTTAAAAATAAATTTAAAGGCTTAAAAATGAATTTTTCATATTTTCTCACTAAAATAATTATATTAAATAAATTAAAAATCACAAAAATATTAAATTTATTTTCTGAGTTTTCTGAACTCAGAGGAGTCTAATAAAAGTATAAAAATAATTTTTGTAATTAAAACACTATTTTCTACTTAGATAAATCATGAAAATTGATCTAAAATTAAATAATAAAAATAGAAATTTGATTCAAAAAATCATAAAATTTTGTATGAGTGTTTATCTGACCTTAAGAAACCTCTAATAATTTTTCCATAAATCTAATTTTATTTTGGATAATTAAATAAATTTAATTTTGGAAATTCTATTTTCTAAATTTAAATAATTATCTAAATTAAATCAAATTTTGAGAGGTCCACATATCTTTTGAGAGGTCCACATATCATATCATCCTCTAACATTTTAATTACCTCATGGATATAACACTTTAAACACTCAAAGTCATTTGAGTTTTGTTTAAAGAGTTTTGAGGTGAAGTGCCCTTAGGGCAAAGTGATAATTTTAGGACTTTGGTGCCTTAATAAAAAAATTAGGATTATTAAACGAAAAATGGGTAATTTTGATCTTAATAAACATGTTGATGGGCTTAAGCCAGAAAGATGATAACTTACTTTCTTCAAGCCCAAAGTTGAGGATGATGTAATCACTTAATAAGAATCTATCACACTTAAATCAAAACATTGATAATCAACATTTCATTCATTATGATTATCAAAGGCTTGGTAGTGACATATGTTCGCTGTCTAAACCCAAGTCGATTGGATTTAGAAAATGATATGATTTGTGATTAATATCTTTCAACACTACAAACTGACTTTAACTCTGGGCACCATAATATTAAATGACTCAAACACGCCTTAGGGGCACTCACTCACACAACTCTTAAATGAAACATCAATTGATTAATTGAGTACCCTATCCTTGGGATAATTAAATTGTTAAGCTTCAATGGGGTAGCCACACTCTAAACTCAGATGGTTAATGGAACAATATGATAAATTCAGAAATGAACTCAAAATAATTCAAGAGATCTTCAAAATAGTTCACGGTCATATCCCGAGGACTTTGTAATCTTTTGGATGTTTTGAAGGACAATTTGAACTTATCGTATTTTGTCCTAAAATCATCTACTAGGATCTTCCGATATTCAACTAAATTATAACCCGGGGTTTGGTAGCTAAACCTTTATCTACACATGCAATTTAAATTCCTTGCAACATTACATACATGTCTTCCAAGTACTGACCTTTCTGGTGGTAGAACTAGAAGACTCGCCAGGTATGCTTTTACAGTTTACAGTACCGTCTTTTGTTGTACTTTTCACACTATATTTTTACACTTACAAAACTTGCATGTTAAACAACGATGACATCTTGTATGAAAACCAAAAACTGCTAGGATAGCCACAAAACCAAAACCAAAACTAAAATCAACCAAGATAAAATTCACCACCACAACATTAAAAATATAAAATAACTCAAAATTTAATCACAAACATCACACAAAACAACAATTGCAACTAAATTAAGACGTCTCTATCGGATGATCGGGAATCCCTCGGAGGAGGTAACCTACGGTTGCTAACAAGACTTCCCACGGTCTAAATAAAAGCATAGAACTCATTAAGTTGAGTTTAGTAAATTCATTTGGACTAAATGAATTCAATATAAAATAGTGGTACCGAAACGAGGGAACTGTATGATCCTAACCGGTGTCGCTCTAATCAACTTTAATTGCCCCATAACATTTAAAGAACTTTAACCATAGGGCCATCTGATTTGACATCATGACCTGACACACTAGAAAACTTAAACTCGTCACGATAAGGAGCTTGAAGCTAGCATGGTGGGCAACACAGCCATCTTCATCAGCAAAACATGTCTTCCCTAGCTAAACCAATTTCCTTTCTTAGAATAAAACAACAAAGCCATAGGAATTCGAGGTAATTTGCTTATGCAATATAAATTCTCACCCTATCATTAGGTCTTTGTACAGCTTTATTGTACAATCTAAGCCCTAACTCGTCTTATATTCCGAGGTTATCATTTATCATGACCTAAACTCTCACATCTTCCAAGCTATTTGTGTGTTCCTTACACATGAATGTAAGCCATAACAAATAAAAATTGGCAGGATGAAACATCTAAATATTTATCCTTAAAACTGAAGCCAAACAATATGATAGCTTGGTAAGTCACCGAGGTTCTCCCTCGGATCTGTGATATCCCCTAATTCTTCCTCATTTGGACTCTACAACAAAATGCTCCAAATTTGAACTATTCTTCTTTCACACATCTTTGTCCAATTTCGTTGAAAAGTCATATCCTTTTGACATTTTTGAAGATAATATTTCCTGATTTTTATCGAGAGTTTTCTTAGGTGATTTCGGTTATCTAGGATGTAATTAACTATAGGGGCTTGCCCTTATAGGAAGCTTATCGAACACAACTTTATATAAACTCTATTTAATTTTTTATATTAAATAAAGGAACTTGTCGGCAAATAAATGATTGCGCAGACCAAACAGATGTCATATATTTCTTAGTTTATTTGATCGAGCCTCATCCTCAAGTCTGGTGTTTATCCTTTGGAATAAATACATGGTTTGAGGTATAGTGCTCTTTCATTTAAAATATGGAAAATATGAGGTCAGTTTGATTTCATATTTTTCTAAACTATATATACATATGTAAATTAAACGTCCTTCTTAAGCGAGCGACGAGATTTTGATTCCGGCGGCCGACAGCTTACAAAGGGCAACTCCTCCAACCAAAATTGTGCCGACATAAGTTTATAGTCATGTTAAACATCTCAACAAGAAGAACCCAATAATACCAAAATATGTCCAATTTGAGTCCAAACATGTCCAAATCAAGCTATTAAAGCATGTTTGGAGGCTTCATATCATAAATTAAATGTTCAAATGAACTCATATTTATAATCAGATCAAGCATCTCGATGAGAGAAATTCAAATAGTCTATACTCATTTAATTGAGGTCTTTAAGGCCATCAAAGCATTAAAAAAATTTATGATAAAGGGAGGTCAATATGAGTCGTTCGAACAAGTTGTTACGAGAGTTATTTGATAAATGAACAATGTGCCCCTCCCTTAGGGGCTATAAATAAATCTCTGTTCACTTGGAGGAGGAGAACAAGTCAAATTTCAGTGATCATTTGACTAAAAATATGAAAATAAAATCCAGCCTCTATAGTTACCACCATTGACCACAGTGTATCGACCACCGTTGGTGCCCCTTGCTCACCGCTGGCAATGAACTTTGTTGTTTAAATAAGTATTTTGAATACAATATAATAAAGTATACCAAGTACGGGGCAATGAAGTATCCTAAATACAATATAACAAAGTATCCGGAGTAAGGGCTAATGAAATATTATGAATATTGTGCAATGATGTGCCGCAAGCACAGTGTATTCAAGACCCAATGATAACACTCGATTGCAACTGCTTACGACCACTGTATTCAGAATACAATAACTTTGTTCTGACTTCTGATCTTGTTTGTACATAGTGTACGATCAAGTGTTGTACTTTGTGAAATATTAAAACACTTCTTTTATAGTTGTGGGATAAGAGTCTATCTTAATACTTATAAACTTATAGTGGATTACATTAACTAGGCTAGACCCTGTAATTTTTTACCATTTTCAGATTTTTTCAAGCAAAAAGTCACAATTTCTTCTCCTACTATTTCTATATTATTTGTGTGTTATCTTTGTACAATATTAAGACATTATATTATCATTCTACCACCGTAAATCTTAAAGCACGTAACAAATTTAATGAAAATTTTAGCTTTTTTAATGAATATAAATTTTGCATGTCCTATATCAAAATAAATATAAGTTGAAGTGAGGCTTATACTCGTATGTTATATTTTGTAAATTTGTTTTATTTTATTTACTTATTAATTCGTAATATTTCTATCATAATGAAAATAAATTAACTTATTTTAAAAAAAATATAAATAATTTTAATTGTTTATAATATTGTTAAAAATAATTTCATTGTATCATCAATAAACTTTTATCATTTGACATGATTCTCAAGACATCTTTGAATGAGAAATGTTCTAGATTTAAATTAAAGATAATCCAAAACCCCGATTTTAGAAAGTTTATAATAAAAAATGACAGCTCTACAAGACAAACCGATGATACTAAAATTGATTTGTTCCGAATCCAATCAATCTCATATCAAGAAAATAAAGCAATTTTTAAGTTTTGAATCATCAATTGGACAGTCAATGGAACAACAAATTAGACTTATTTATAGTCAAATCAAACATCATGACGAGAGGAATTTAATGAGTCTAAAGTTGCTAAATTCTAGGTCATTAAGGTACCCAAAACCTTAATAAAAACCCTCATATGATTATGGGGGTTAATGTGGGTTGTCCAATCAACTGATTGGGAAAGTTATTCGTCAAATGACTAAAATACTCTTACAACAGAGATTATAAATTGACTCTCTCTTCGCTTAAGAGGGGAGAAGAATAGAAGGGATTCCAAAGCTTTTTATGAAGTGGAGATTCATCGATAATTTTTAGCCTCCATAGTTGACGACCACCATAGACCACATCAACAAACTTCACACGCACACACATCAAATAAACATATTTTAAAAATAAATGTTTAAATATAAACATAAAATAATTGGTATATTTTCTGTTTAGAATTTTGATAATGTATAGCCTAATTATAAATCACCTCGCCGAGCAGGAGAAATTGACATCACTAGAGACGTTGCTAGAAGCCGCATACCTGTTCGATCGGCCAGCATAGGTCGACCACAAGTTGCTCAGCTGGCCGACCACCCTGGCATACCAGCCACCATAGACTGACCACAAAAATGTCAAACCAGCCTGCCACCCTGGATGCCCAACCCTGTCGGTCGCACCCAAGACCCTCAACTGGCCAGCCACCTCTAGTCGGCTAGCCACCTGAGACGACAATCCGACTCCAATGAGATCAACAACTGGAAAACTTCAAGGAGGCAAATCTGAGAAGGGAAATGACTGAAATTCCCCGAGCTGCTCTTATAAGGGAGACATGTAATTTTTTATTTCCTCTCTTTGGCTTCTATAAATAAATGACCCTTAGCATGTAAAATGGATACTAGGCTCTCTGTCTTACCCCCTATGTATGGAGCAAACTCCCCTTCTTTCCTCGCTTGCAAACATACTCTGTGAGGAATAATAGGGGCCAAAAAACCCGAAAACAGCGCAGCGGGACAAGTCTCTCTCTCTTTCTCCTTCCCTCATTTCACCTTCTATTCCTTAGGCACAATCCAAATGACATATTTGAATTCAGCACATAAAAGATTTAGAAGTCTACGCATAACCCGAAATAACTTTTCTATAATTAAAAGAAATGATAATTTATACTAATCATCTCGTAAATTATATAGGGATGGATTTTTGGTGTAAATATAGTACTTTTTTTCACTTTATGCAACAGATTTGCAATCAGTTATAGCCTGGAACTCATTGCTGTGAAGTGAAAACTAATTATATTTAATTAAATGCAAAAGTAGAGCAGTAATTGTTGTCTTTCTACATAGTAATTAGCAATTAGTCTTAATTAAGATGTTTTGTGCTTAATCACCCATCAGATTAATAATGTAGCTAACTATATTTTATTTCATTGAATTGATCGAATATTCGACTTTAGAAAAATAATAATTAATTCCATCTTTAAAAAAACAAAAAAAAAACCTAAGTCCGTATAGGACAAGCCTGAGATGTCACGAATGCATATCCATTTTGACCGAATAAAATGGGCTCATATTAATAAAATCAATTTTTTATCAGAAATTAAAATGTTAATTATTTTAAAATATATAATTAAAATCTTAATTGATTCTCTTTATATCATATTCATTTTAAATTAAATTAAAGAATATTTAACCTCAAATTTTTTGCTTAATATTTTAAGCATTTATCGATTTAAACAATGATAGTTGAATTAAATTGCGAACAAGCAGTAAATTTTGGTATTTCTAATTGTCATTAGGAGGTGTTTAAAGGGTTGAGTCGAGCTCGAATTTATAACACGAGACTGAGCTCAGCTCGTTGCAACTATGTTCGACTCGAAAGCTCAATTTTGAAATGAATTTCAAAATTTGTTTGATAAAAGTATATCATTTTTTTAATAGTAATAAAATTATTTAGATGCATTTATATACATAGCACTTAAGACGCAAATCTTCATATTTACACATATACCACTCTACCTATGGAATGATAGGAGTGTAAACCAGTGGAACATAAGTTGGGTTTGGGTGTTAATGAGCCGAGCAGAAGCGATCTCATGCTCAGCTCATTTTCGGCTCATTATACCAATGTTCATGTTCTCCTCGTTTATATTTCGACAAAAAAAAAAAAAAGTGTTATATGTTCGGCTTGTTTGTTAAGCGAGCCGAACACGAGCTGTTCACGAATAAAAATTATTTTGACAACACTAATCACGTGGCGGCAGAATGTTAAGGATTGAAGCGAGATTTAAATATTATCATTTATCTTTAAACAACGTTTAAATATAATTTAATATATTTTTAATTTATTTTTTAATTCTCGTAGTAAATTAATTTTATTAAAAATAATATTCATCAATTATCTATATAATGACAAAGTCCAAAGGCATGATTGCATAGAAAATTGCTTCGGAAAAAAAACATGAAAAAATTGCATTTCTAATGGCGAAGTCCAAAAATATGATTAATCTCGACTGGAAAGTTGACACATGTTGTCTTCTAGAATGACCCTATGCTAAACGCTTACTTGGACCCTTGAGGGCCACCATAATTTATGTAGCGCGTGTTGAAGGAGTCTTTAATACGTGAGGAAATTTGACGTAAATTTATGCCCGATATCTAATTAGGATCACTGAAATATACTTTTTTTAAGTGAAACTCACTCTTTAATTTGGGTGGTTTTATTTGGACACTGGACGCAAATTTGTGTGTGATGTCCTGACGTAATAAAAAATCGTGTTGAAGACACCAATCAACACCTGTTCAGCTTCAGAAAGACCTTTCTACTGTTAAAGTCTCTATTGTGAATCATGAAGCTTGAAACCAATGCGAAGAGGAAGATGTAACCGGCAAGCTTAGATACAAAGGCAATACTGAAGAAAAAAGATAGATGAAGAAAGACAAAATTTTTCTTGCGTGATTCAGATAGTGTGGTACATACATACATATGTATGTATACATACATCTATATATATATGTATGTATACATACATAGATATATATATACATATATGTATGTATACAAACATAGATATATATATGTATGTATATATATATGTATGCATATCTATATATATACATATATCTATGTATGTATGTATACATACATAGATATATGTATATATATAGATATGTATACATACATATATATATGTATAATATATATGAGCATATATTATGTAACCAATTGTCAAAGGTAGTTATGCTTATGGGACAGGTGTAAAAATCTGATTTGCCACGGAAATTGTAGGGAGCGAACCACTTGAAAACCATCATGACTGTGCACAAGGAAGTAATATGTATTGATCTTTTTACTGCCCCTCAAATTGAGGATCTTTAGGGACAATCAATTTGCTTCTAATTGCATGTAATTGAGTTGATGGAAGACTTTTGGTAAAAATATCAGCAAGCTGACCCTTTTCAGTGATGTGATGAACAGTGAATTACTTTAAATTAATGCAATCACGAATAAATAAAAATTAACCTCAAATTGTTTAGTGCGGGCGTGAAATACAGTATTATTAACTAATACAATAGAGGAATATTATTACACCAAAATGTGGTTGGTGTGTTTATAGATATGCCAAATTCAGCCATATAAGGTCAATGGCAATAGTTGACAATGCTCTATACTCCACTTTGGTAGAAGAACGAGCCATGGTGGATTGCTTCTTTACGGTCCATGATATCGGAGTTGATCCAAGAAATGTTCCACCTGTTGTAGACTTTCTATCAGAGGAGTCACCAACACAATTCGAGTCAGAATATGCTTGAAGATGGAGTTTATCATAATAAATTGGAAGACCATATTAAGGAGTTGCCTTAAGATATCTTAAAACCCGTTTAAGTTGTGCTTATAAATATTTATTGGATCATGCATATCTTGGCATAGACAATTAACCATAAAGGAAATGTCTGGCCTTGTAATCGTGAGATATTGAAAGGATGGTTAAAGTAGAGGTTTGTGTAGATAAATATTTTGGTGGTAGTAGGATTTTGAAGAGGCTTGCAATCCTTCATACAAACTTGATTTGGTATCTCCAAGGCATATTTGTGTGGATTTAAATGAAGTCCATAATTTGTCGTAGTTAATTGGATGTCGAGAAAATGTGAGAGGTGCCCAAAATGTCCTCATATTGAACCTATGATGAAGGTTGGATATCAATTTAGAGATTTTCAAGTGTTGTTGCCGATGAGAAGAAGGTTGTCGACATAAATAAGAAAATACATTTGAATGTCATCATGATGTATATAAGTAACAATGGATCTGCTTCGCTTTGAGAAAAACCAAGTAACTTGAGATGATTAGAAAGAGTGGTGAGCCATTGCCTTGGTGACTATTTTAAACTACTAATAGATTTTTGTAACAAGCAAACGTAGTGCAGGTATTACGGGTCTATGAAGCCATGAGTTGTCTCATATAAACCTTTTCATTGAGAGAGCCATGAAGAAAGGCATTTTAGATGTTCATTTGAGTGATAAACAAATCCTGATGGTTAGCCACCATAAGAAGAACTTGGATGGTAGGCATCTTTGCCACTAGACTAAAGTTTCAACATAATCAATATCGTATTCTTGAATGTTACCTTGGGCCATAAGACGAGCCTTATGATGAACAATATGACATGTTGAATCATATTTAATGTGATATATCCATTTGCAGCCAAGAACTATTTGGTTTGTAGTTGGAGGCACAAAGATCCAAGTGCCTTATGTTTGTTGGGCTTGGAATCAATGAGACATAGCAAGTCTCCATTTATGCTCTTTAACAACAATTGTATAGCATGTAGAATCTGAGTTTGAGATGATTTCATGCTGTAAATAAAAAAAATTGCTTCAGTTTAAGATTCCATATTTTGGAATGAGGTACCATGGGATGGAAAGGGATAATTGAAAGTAGAGAACTAGATATGTCGGTTGTGGAGCCAAGTCGAGCTTATGGGTTTGCTGGCGGGTTGGGAGATGCGCTGGGTATAAGTCAAATATTTAGATTTGAAAAATAAGAGGATAAGAGTTGTGGAACAGTAGGATAGAAACTTGGAGAAGATTTTGTATTTAATGAGGAAGGAGTAAGAAGTAAAGAATGAAGTGGTGGAGTAATCCCGAGAATATAGTTGTGTAAAAATTATAAGTTTATGATTAATAAATTTAAGGCAATGAATGTTGGGATTCTACGCAAGTATACATATCGTTATCAAGTAATTAATGACTTTCTATTTAAGCCCCGAATATCGATCCGACGGGAAAAATTTAAATTTGAAATGATAAATTCACTAGGAAATTCACAGAAAGTCAAAACAAAATTACTATCACTAATTTTAAATGTTTAGATATTATTAGAACTAAATTATTTAACTAATAACAAAATTTAAATATAAAGTTTAAACAGTAACTACTAAACTATTAAACTATGTTTATGTGGTGAAAATTTCTTATATAAAAAACATTTTTCTCACTACAATGAGGTTTTGGTGAAATGAGATGAGATAAATGGTTTAATATGTATTGTGCCAAATATGAGCAAAATATGAGCAATTTTAATTATGAGCAATTTTAATTATCTACCCTGATATAATGTTATAGAAAATCATTGGCTAATCCCAGGTTTAGTCCCTAAATCCGTGGCTAGGCTAGGCGGATACTGGCTCCCACTCCAGAATTCTCACTTCCCTTCACCTGAAGGCTAACTCTCGCTTTAGTTTTTAAACACTAAGACCGAATTGGAGATTTTAGTCTGTCACCCTAAAGATTCTCTAATTCCATGCTCAACAAAGTATATAGCCCTATTTATTTGCACTTAATTCCATGAACGAAATTCTCCTTCATGGAATCAAATGTGATAATGACTCTATTGTAGAACTCATACTTCATTTCCCGGATCATATGTTTCACAACACATTTTAACAATTCAATTGGTCAGATCAAAAAAATTC
>NW_018164567.1:365266-373601 GCF_001263595.1 Phalaenopsis equestris
GGAGTTGAAAAATCATCACAATTTATTTTATATTTTAATATTGACATATCCATATTATCTCATTATTTCACCATATCTCAGAGTAGAGGGAAAAATAAAAGAAAATACTCAGATTTCATGAGAAATATACAACAAAACACAAATTTCATATATAAAAAAAAGTTCATACAACACTAATAAACAAACAACACTTATTTGAAATTATTTCTCAAAGCAAATCCCTTGTAGCCTCACCTAGGAAATGTCGGAAGAAGAAATCTCTCACTTTTCTCCTTCTCCAACACTCTTAGAGAAGAATTCACACTTAATCTCACCACAAAAACTCTAAACTCTTAAAGAAAACTCACTAATAGACTTCAAAATGGTGGTGGAATGAAGATGGAAATGAAAAATGAAGCCAAATGAATGAAGTGGAACGAAGAGAAACCAAGAGAGAGAGTCCAAGAGAGTCCCTTTTCTGATGAATTTCGGCCCCTAATAGTGCCTAGAGTCGGTTCTCCAATAGGTGCATCCAAAACTCTTCAAAAAGCATCCAGATTCGTTGAATCTTCTAGAAACTGGGTCTGCACCACCATAAGCGCCGTCAGCGCCAGTGTTCCGCCAATTAATTCCTTGCTCTCTGTCAAACGGCGCCGTCAACGCTTATTCTCCATTTTGACTCCAAATTTGATCATTTTTGCTTCCTTTTTGCTCCAAGTCCTAAAAATCAATAACCTGCAAGAAAACATGAAAAATACATTCTATTAAAGTGCATATCACAAAAAAATGAGTAAAAAATATGGGTCTAAAAATGCATATATTTTTGGTGCATCATAGAGCTGATAAGGATGGAGGTTTGAGAGAATTTAGGCTGGTATGAAATGGAAAGACATCCTCATAAAATGTAACATGAGGAGATATGGTAATTTTGCCACTGGTAGGATTATAACACTTATAACCTTTGAAGTTTCTGTAGTATCCAAGAAAAATAAATTGAGTGGAACGAGACATAAATTTGTCGGTGGATTGAGTTTGCAGCCATGGATATCACAAACATCCAAAACTTCGAAGGAACATTTAATTGGGATGTTTCATATGTAAAAGATAATATGAAGAGGTATTTCTAGTGTTAGGAGATGGCAAGTATTTAATTAGATAAAAGGATGTAAGAAGAGTGTCTACTCAAAATCAGATTTATAACTCATAGGGTAAACCCAACACAAAAATGAGACATATCATTCAATGAACAAAACATAATATTTAAATCCTTGATTTGAGATAATTGGGGACAAGCCCCATACACAATGTATATAAGCTCTAACATATTAGAACAACGAGTAGTGAATAAAGGAAGAGATAAACGATGACTCTTAGCTCTTAAACACGAATAACATGGAGAAGTAACAGAGGATTTTGGAACTTTTGGAAGAAATGAAGCAAGTTGAAGAAGAATCGTTTGAGACAGATGTTCGAAATGACAATACTAGTTGATGGAGGAGGAGGTGGCGGCAATCATATCTAAATGATTTAAGGGTGGCAAGGTGATGGTGTAGAGACACATACTGCTGCGGCCTTGGAGTATCATGGAGTTGGCCTTTATATCCTTAATTTGAAAACTAAGAGCACCAAATGGGACAGAACAAAGATTATCACGAGTTAATTGATGAGCTGAAAGAAAATTATGAAAAAATTTGGGAGCAAGATAAACTTGAGAAATGTGAATATTACGGGTTGGAGTTGGTAAGATTCCTTTGCCAGTGTTACTTATGGGAATCACTTGATTTCCAGGCAAAATCTGTCGGATCCATAATAGGGCTAAATGTTGGAGATTTGAGCAAAATCTGAAGTTACGTGTGCTGTAGCTCATGAATCAAATAACCAATATGCAATTTGTTGTGTAGATCCACCAAATAGTGCTTGAAGTGATTGAGTAGGAGAAGCATATTGATATTACCTCGATGCCAACAATGAACTGTCGAATGTCTGAATTTCTCACATATTTGGCATTAGACAACTGCCTTTGGAGTTGTGCAACTTCCTCTACCTCAATTTGAAGGATTGGGACCACTGTTAAAAGTGGAATATGATCCATGACCTCTGTATCTGCCGCGAACAGTGGTTAAAGCAAGTATGAGATTGAATGTGTTGGAGACTTGAGCATTCTAGTAGCTTCATTAGCGAGGTTTGTCTCCTCATTAGCAAAGAATACAAATCGTCAAGTCTTATTGGTTTAAGGCTCGTTCTGATGGTTGTTTCGTATGTTGCATAGCTTGGAGATAAACCATTTAGTTTATATAGAATTACATCTTTAGTAGTAGGTGGAATTCTAGAAGTAGCTATTAGATAAACTTTAACTTTGATTTGAGAAAGATTCTCAGTCATAAACTGATTTCCAATTGAAATATGGTAAAGTTCGTTCTTCAGTTGAGTGAGACGGCCTTTATTTGTTGATTGTAAATATCGCTCAAGTGTACTCCAAATTTGAAGACACTAATCAAGGTTTAAAACTTAAAGTAAGGTTGGTTGAAAGATAACTGAGTATAGTGGAGATGCTAAATTTTGATCGATGAGCATCCATAGACTGTATTGGGGATTTGGAGTAGTGGAGGAGTGGTCAGTTGTACTGTGTGTAGGAGGAGCTGCTATGGAGCCGTCCAAATAGCCATAATATCCATTGGCTCTAAACAACTTAATAACTTTAGATCTCCTTGTGGGAAAAGTATTAGAGCTGAGTTGAATGTGGACAACATTCTTAATGTTAGACATTAAAAATTTCAGCTGAAATGGCATCATAATATCACTTGATTTCAGCAAATTTGTGGTTTGAGAAGATGAAGAAAAATTTGAGGATGTTCGTGTAGGCGACATTTTGCAGTTGTGAGGGAAGAAAGAAGATTTGAGATCCAAAAGTCTTACAGAATCAAAATAAAATTATGTTATAAAGCAATTCACCTCTGATACCATGTTAAAGGCACCAATCAGCACCTAATTAGCTTTGAGAAGAAATTTTTTCTGTTGCGAGTCCTGAAGCTCGAAGCCAATGCGAAGAGAAAGATGCAACCTGTAAGCTTAGATACAAAGGAAATACAGAAGAAATCAGATAGATGAAGAAAGACACAAGGTTTTCCTTGTGTTGATTCTGCTTGATTCATACAATGTGGTGTATATATATATATAGATATATATTGCCAGATAGTATAAAAGTACTAGTAAATAATAACTATAACCAAAATTAATAGTGCAGAGTGAATATAATAAAAGAGTAAAATATATTTCAATATAACTAAATTTACTAAATTTTCATAAATACCTAATCTTAAAAATCTATTACAACATAATAACAACAAGATAGAAGTTCATGATTTCACCTTCTCTAGGTCATTGCCACACAAATCATCACGAGTAATCCTACAATTAGATACATGCTCCATCGAGGACACTCACTTGTACCATATGAAACATACAAAGCATTCACTAGTTAATAAGTATAGTAGTATATAAAAGAGTACTAATGTGCCAATCAACGTCATAAAAAATATAAAGGAAAACATAGGAAAATGTCACATCACATTAACATTTATTTGATAAAAAATACTAAACTATATTAATCAAGGATAATTAAGTAATATCGATCTTGCTAACTTTTAAATGGGCGTTGGCTTTTTAATCATCTTTACAAAATTATGAGAGCTTACTAAAGCAAATATATTTATACATAAATAGTTCAATTTTTTGGACTTTATTTGACATATTTAAAAACCATAAAAATAAGAAAAAATTAATATCAATTAAGAAATTATTTTCTACTCTTGGACTTCATGATCAATTTCTATTCTATTATATTTTTTGATATGTTTTCACATGCTGTATGACATATTTTGAATAAAAAATAAAAATTTCATGATTTTATACATCATTAACTTTTTTGTGGAAAATCTATCAACTTAGCAAATCTCTATTAAAGTTGTGTATGGAGAGTGTTACTCCGCACTTTCATGTGTTTGTCAAAACTGTATTTTGCCTATTTTCTTATGTTGTGACAAGAAGTTGAATTTTACAACCTGACATGACTAAGTAAGGTGGTTGCCAGAAAGTTGCAGGCTAACTTTTTGAAAATAAAATAATTTTATAACAGGCACCACAATTTTTTAATAGCAATTTCTTATTCAGCAACTTCACAGTTGTTTCTTCAAACAGTTGCAGTCACACCAAGTATATCCTAAACTTAACTAGTCTACGCTAAATGGTTAATGAGCACCCATAAACTTAAGTTCTAGAAAATTGATTTGAAAAAAAAATATTCTAAAAGGATAAACATAATCCTTTATTGGCCTCCATAATTCAATTTGATCGTATACATCTTTCTTTATAGCTCAGAGTGAAAGACATGAGTTTATTTATTTATTTATTTGTTATAATTAGTTGGATTGAACTGGTTGATTTACTTCTTTGGAGCCCTCTAGTTCCAGTTAAAGGTTGTTTGGAATTTTAAAATGACTACTTCTTAATAAATTATATTTATTAAAATAAAATATTGGATTAAATATACAATTAAATAACTTATAAAATAACATCTAGATGTGAAATGTGGTCTTCTTGATTCATTACTGGGTTGTAAAATTGTCAATTGATTGTGAATTTTGATATCTCAGATTTACAATTAGGCGGTTGTGTTGACAATTAAAATTAAAATTAGTTGTGAATTTTAAGTTCTTCGATTCAATCAGAACAAAAAATTAAGAAAATAAAATATATAATTGACTATAAACACTACAATTGAAACTGCCCAAATAGGTGGAAATATCAGTTGACATTTACAACTAGTTATTTACCAGTTGAATATGTGGTTGAATGCTTGACTTTAGCGTAGCTAATGCGATAACAACTAAACTTTTAGTTATTTTAATGAACCGATTGAATAATTAATTTTCGTTCTCATTTGATTTCTAACTCACTTTGAATCATTTGATTTATAGGCTGAATTTAGTTGTATAAATTGGTTGACTGAAATTTCAGCTGACAATCCACTGAATGCTTAATTTAATCGAATTCACGAGCAAAAAACATCAAATATAATATTTCTCCCCTTATTTGGTTCTCCCTCAGTTGCTCGTTCTCTCACGCAGTTTTTCCTTGCCAACAGCCGAGCTATCAACGACAACTCTTAGTGATGACAGCTGCATCTTTTTCCCCTCCTTCCCCCACATTCAGGCTTGAGATTTACTAAATTTTTTATTTAAGTTTTTTTGAAAGTATTTAGGTTGAATGATGCTCAAATCTTATAAGGTTTACATTAAATTTTACAATACTTAGAAGCCTGTAGGATTTAAATATATGATTTTTGTTGTTTTGAAGCATTTCAGTTAAATGATTTGGGTTTAAGTCAGGTTGATTTGAATTTTAAGTTTAAACTAGATTATATTAGGCATGTGGTTCACTTAAAATTGAATAGGTTTAAGTTTAATTTATTTTGAGGTTCAATTTTATATAAGTGTATTTTAGGTTTACTTATGTTTACTTGTTTTAATTAAATTAAATTTAAATTTATTTTGGCTAGACTAATTTAATTATTAAATCAAACTATACTTAAGTTTAGTGTAACATTAACAATTTTTGTAGATTTAGTAGGGTCTAATTCAGGCTTAAACTTATTTTGAATTAAATCAAACAATGCATTAGGGCTAGGTTAAACTTAGGATTAAATTTAACCTTAATTTGATTTAATTTTAGGCATAGCTTAGTTTCATGCTTAACTAGTTTTGAATTTAAGTTTAGTTTTAGATTCGATTCATGTCATGCAAGCCTTCACATGCCTACAAAATGTAGGGGTGTAAACAAGTTGAGTTGAGATTGAGTCACACTCAGCTCAAGCTTCAACTTAAGCTTAATTCTAATAGTACGAGATTATTCATGAGCTCGCTTGTTTATTGTGAGAGAGAACAAATAATTTTAATTCAAGCTTGTATTCTAATAAAATGATAAATAGAAAAGTCAGATCATGGAAAAATGATTCGAGTTGAGTCTAGCTTGAGCTTTGTTTATAAACTCGTTGAGGAAGCCCATGAGCCACTTAACAAGTCTAGCACAAGCCAACTCACAAGTCAGCTTGGATCAATTTACCTAGATTTCAATTATTTCATACATTCCATTTTAGTTATGCATTGCAATGTGTATTATAGCACCATGACACCAGATCTGGCGTCGCAACACTATCACAGTTATGGTTGATGCTTTGGTCCACGTTGCCATGTAATAGAGTCGTAGAACCACATGGGCACACTGAGGTGTAACACGTGGCACCCCAAACTCACTTTTCTAGTGTCAAGGGAGATGACTGATTGGATGAGAGTGCACATTAATAGCATCGCAGTGCTACTTGTCGGCACCAAGGCGCCACACTGACATGTGTTAGTGCCTCATGGAACAAATAATTATAAGCGACACTAAAAGTCAAGGCATTAAGCCATGGCACCAAGATAAAAGGATAATCCCCAATCGACGCATGTTAGAGGTAGTGGAGTGTTCCTTGATAGGTTGGCTAACATTGAGTTGCCACATCAGCGACACTATGACACTACTTTAATTATTATTGCAGTGCCAAAGCAAAATGCCTAAGCCCTTGATCCTACTCAATTCAGCACCACAACTCTACTGATAGAGCTCGACACAATGTATTGTACCTAGCAGCACAATGCTCATCTTTCAAACCATGATGCCAAGGCCAAATCTAAGAGTTTTCATTCTTTTTTGATGCATACACTACATTGCAATTACTGCAGTGCAACAACTGTGGGCCCCCTACCTATTTGCATGCCACATTTGCCTACATTTACTTGCCTTCACACATTTATATTTTGCATATGTTGAGTCATTTGGCTCATTTGCTTATGCATATTACTTGGCACATATTCTGTTCGATACTTTAATTGCATCAATTGTATGCCTTGTTGTGCATTGTTGCACACTTTAGTGCACTTGTTGCATGTCCATTTATTTATAATTGTTGGTGCATGTGTCATTAGGGCTTAGTCCCCAAGACACTTTATTTTACATATCGTACATTTTTATGCATTGTGTGTTTCACTTAGTCCAAGTGGAATATTTGTTTTCCCTCTAGGTCGCATGAGTCATCATGTTAATGACATGACGTCAGCTTAATTCTAATATTGACTAGTTGTGATAATAGAAAAATGATCATCATATGTCAACCTGATCAAACAGGTGATGTGAATTATCCTATTATTACCAGATTTTGTAGAAATTGAGTGGGAGGATCGGCATCATCAGTAGATCCGACGAAAGTTTGAGATTTGAAAGCAGATCCCCTTACGAGATATATTTACCGATTTCCATAAAGAGAATAGACTTATTTGGATAGAAGAAGATTTTTGGGCTGGTTTGTGCAGAGCTTGGACCTCTCTTGAGTATCCGAGGATGAGAAAGCAATGTAGTAGAATCCAGTCATGGACTGTACAGGCATGTGTACCTCTTTTACGCACCAACAACTTAGTCTCCCATATCGTTTATAAAAAGACTATGGTAATATTTATTCCATGCGTTAAATTGATATCTGTTATTTTTTTTTTCTCCTAACATTTTTATATGTTAACAAAGGTAGATACTTAGTCAGAAGCCCATACTGCTGAGTTGTACGCTCACACACATCCACATTAGGCAGACCAACAATGTGTTTGTTGGCATTAATTTTTTGTTACATGTGTAGAATGTCCACTTGAATGACTCGATATCATTTACTATTCATTCATAGCGTCATGTAGCTCAATACATCAATCTAGATCCCTTGGAGTGTGTTTGGGGTACAAAACCAAGGTCTATGATGATTCAGCCTTGCCCGGGAGAGTCCACCGTTGAGTGACATCATTCAAGACATGAGACATGTCTGATGTACATTCTGGTGTTTAGGGACCATGACATAATCATATGGGGTTTTCCGTAATCAGAAGAACCCATCGAAGTGTTCCGTAGGCATTTATGGGAAGATTGGGGTTTATAACGTTGTACTCGTGGTGTGATTCAGGGTGCCCATTGGCATCAAGATCCCTGATGAGAGGCCCATAACAAAAATTCTCAATTTTGAATTTATGGGACTGAATTTTAGTCAACACACTCTCCCATAACTTTCAGATCAAAAAAATCCATTGTCAGACCTTTCTGGCTAAAATCAGGGTATTCATGCTCCTAAGCGCCAGACCCCGACGTCTAGGCGCCCAGAACAACCCCTACAAAGCTAAAAACCAAGAGGAAGGAAAGTATGCGGTGTCGGAGGGAGGGCTTGGTGGGTGGTTCCTAGACGCCTAAATCGTGGCTCCTAGGATATATATATATATATAACAAG
>NW_018164567.1:373645-438326 GCF_001263595.1 Phalaenopsis equestris
ATATATATATATATATATATATATATATACATGTAATGCTATCTACCATATTTTAAAATTATGTAAGGTCATAAGTGAGGCCACCCTTTCAAAGTCTCATCACCTCAGTGACGTATTATAGATCCTTTGGAACCGTAGGACGGGGCCAGAATTGACGATCCCATTAAAGTCATACAAGAGCCTTTACCATTGTACCCTTTTGTATATTTAGATATTGTGTTAGGACACTTTTGTTAGATGGTGTGATAGGCTAGAATTATGGTGTTAGGCAGTTTTTTTTGACGTCTAACTAATGTTCTTTGCTAGTTTGGTTGCTCTAGCAATACCTCACTTAGCTTGTGTTATTGTGTGTCTACTGAGTGTAAACATGTGCAATAGTATATCAGGGGTGATTTTCTTGTAGGTCATGTTTAAATACACACACACACAAAGGGAGGAGCAAGTAATAATTTAAAGACTAATATTTTCTGTAGGTGCTGCTAAGCTTCTCCCGCTACGCATGGCTCATATGTGTTGCATGATTTAACACGTGATATCTTTTCTGCAAGTAGTGTCATTTTTTCTATATTATCATGTATTTGATAGAGTCCTTAGGATCGAGTATGTATCAAAAATAAGGCACGGACATGAGCTCCGAGATGCATGGCACATCGAACCACATGACGGGTATCAGGAGCAGTTGGTCTTGTCCCATACCTTATTTCTGAATTTATATTAATATATAAAACAAGGACCAAACATATATATATGCAAAGCCCAACCGCTTTTCTTATTTTCCTGGAATATATTGACGACCCAACAATACCGTCCTCTATATTTTTTGTGCTTATCTTGGTTCTTTTATTGCTATGCATGTGCTTTGCCAATTTCATCATTTTTGGTATGGATTTTGTCTGGGAATAATGCGTATGATTTAGATTCTTTAAGGGCCCTAAAATCTAAATTTTTCTACAAAATCCTAATAATAAAGAATTAAGATTAATCAAAATTTTACGAATAAAGTAATTCAAGATTTTAAAACTTGCACTTACTTTTTTGCATGGCCTTTAGATCGGTTTTAAAACGGTTCGCATGTATGACTATACACCCCATCATACTTAATAGTGCTTCCATGTTTAAGATTATGGTAGATACTGCATCATATTTACATGAGTCAAAGAGAAACCCCTATACTTCTTCAACCTGACTAATCTAACATAGATTTCTACTTAAGTGGTTGATTAGTGCGATTAAGGTGTTAGAAGATTTTCATACCCAAACAAGAAGTAAGTCTTTTCTTTTTTCGGTAGCATCTTCCCCATTTATTTGGCAAGTGTAAGTTCTACCTTCGTGAGCTCTACCTTTATAGGTCATAGGACTTAAAGTTTCCTTCTATTAACCTTAGGGATACTAAGGTTTCCTTGGACGACGCAATTCATAGATTGCTGACACAGAGTCTCTGGTTGTGTTAGATCAATTACCTTCACAATTAGATAGACTTAGGGTCCTAATAGTTTGGGATGCCAAATCTGTAATATCTTGGTTTAACTATCTTAGAATGTTTAAGATCACTCTGCCTTTATTTTGTTGAGCACTATTGTCCTTTGTAACTTCATTGATGACTTATTGACGACCCCTACTTCCAATAAGCAAGTTGTCCATTTGGGATACTGTGATTCACCCTCTACCTTTATGACCCAGTGAGCTTTGAAGCATAGAGATGTTCCTATCGAGTTGATCTAGTTATTTCCCTAACCTCTCTTATCAACATGCCACCATCCACTAGTGGATTTGAGGGACTTACCCTATCCCATGTGGCTCGATATAGGCTCCTAAGGTGGTGAGATGCTCCTAGTTGAAATAACCATCCTTTTGGTGACCCATTTTCTGATTATCACAAATAATTAAGCAATACTCCATTCATCGAGAGTATTCTTGGGTATTCTCCAAGATGTAATTAATAAAAGGAATATGTTCATTTGGGAGTGAGCTTGACCCCATAACAAAAAAAAAAAAGTTATTTTTGGTTTCCTGGTTATGTGTGGCTTATGTAGGGATTTTCTTCGTGGATATCGTGTTTTGAGGTATTTCAATCTGATCGTGTTTGGATACTCTCGATCCATCGCACGAAGATTATCTATATATAAGTCTTTCATGTTTCTTTTTAAAATTTGTTTGCCTATTTTCATTGTATATCCTTTCTTTTCTGATTCCTTTCCTCTTTGGATTATTCATATGATCCGAGAGAGGTATTTACTTTGAAAGGGGAATCATACGACGACAAATATATAGACAAGCTGGAGACGGAGTTTTCTTAAAAAGAAACAAAAACACATCATTTGCATTTTCTCATGAACAATTCTGCTTTGTTAAGGTCATTTACACCTTATTTATATTGCAATTTAGCATAACTGTATCACATTGCATGGTTGTGTACATCTAACTTGTTTCTTCTCATTTAGGTTGCCATTTCACATAGCATGATCATTCACACCAATCATGTTATTTGTAAATGATAAGCCATTAATATTTAGCATGATATTTATACTTACCTTAATATTCATAATTAGCATGATTATTCATACCCTGCATAATAGTTGCATCTAGAACAATCAGCCCCCTCTGGTATAAGTGTTATCATCTAGCACGAACTACCATGATGTAAAATAGCTTGTAGCTAGCATATTAATATGCATTCATCATATGCATATGCATTAATCTTTTAATGGGTTGCTCTTTGTTCTACATTTTTGTTCAAGTATTTGAGAGCATATCTCAAACACCCATGTTGTTTTCATTGTATGTGGCATTTTTTTTCACCCTTTTTTAGTGAAGCCACATGACATTAACACAGAATTTGGAGATTCAATACTTCAATGGTAAGTCTCCATGTAGATGTGAGATTAGCCCTTGGTTGTAATGTGTTAATAAATATTGTTCTCAGGTTTATACATTTGCTCAATGTAAATTATCACATTACAACCTTGCTCATATAATTGTACTAAGGGTCTACGGGATCTAAGATGTGTCACTATGGATATCTAGACCATACATAAGATCATGATTTTACAAATGTTATTATTTATTATAATATTTTCAATATAGTTTAAACTAAGTCATTTGCTACTTAGACCATAAATAAGTTCAATATCTTAAATCCAAAATTTATTTATTATACATATATACATGTGTGTAGTTAGACTTTAAATAAAAAAAAAAACTTTTGTTCATATTAAGGTGACATGGTTTAGCTTACTTAGATCCTTAAGATGGGACCAACCATGTTGACCCCATCAAAATCAAAGGAATAGCCTTAGCCACACACGGTCACTTGCACAAAAATATGTGAATGTCACTATGACACAACTGCTTAATTGTTTTTCTTAGATGAGAGGTGGGTGTAGTTAATTATGTGTGTGCATTAGTATGTATGTATGTGCATATATATATATGTATGTTGTATGTATGTATGTGTAGGGGCATTCTTCTAGAGGTATCCATGCCCAAATGTGGAGGAGCATAAATATAAAACCATAATAATGCATTTTATACAGGTCCATATCTTAAGTTTTATATCAACTTCATGTCTACCATTACTACCTTCAAGCTCAGCTCGATGTGGGTAGATTCCCTTACAAGGAACTACTCTTTACTTGTGGATATGTTTCTAATGTAGCCTTCAACATATGGAACTAATTCCCCTTTCCAAGCAGTCACATCTCTCTTCCTCTGAGCTCTTTGTTGCATGAGCATTGCTCTAATCATATCAACCAATTCAACAACTGGATTATTTCAGGTTTCTCCAATCAATGAATTAAATGATTTAGACATGTTTTTTGTGTTGTAATGATTTTTAATCTCAATGTTAAAACAACTTCTGTACCATGTGTAAGGCAATGCAAGTAAGTAGAAGTGTACTTGTGGAGAGACTAAAAAGTTCAGCCAATTTATTATCAAACTCAGGCTGAGTGTCGACATTAGCTGCTAACCATACGAGGCTTTCAACCTTATGGCTATAATTATAATGAAATATATTTTCAAATTCTTCCAAAGATGAAGTAAGAAAATTCTATGCTCTGCATTTGGAAAATCTTTTTTAATGGCCTATCTCAAGCCCTTCTTCATGTCTAACATAAAGGCGAAATTTGCAAATCAAATTCAATAGAAGCTGACAAACATTCTAAGAACGACTTCCAAGTGGATTTCAACTCAGATTTCGTAACTGTGAAGGCTAGAGTGAATAAATCATTATCACCATCTAATGGAATTGCAGTTAATAAAACACTCAAGTATTTTAACTTTAGATGACATGCATCCAAGCCGATCAGAGGTCTGCATCCTGCTAAGAAGCCATTAATGCAAACTTTAAAACTTACATAAAATCTTTGGAGAGAATTATGAACACTGTTGCAAATGTAAGTGATATTAAATCTGGATTTCAGCTAATCAACTCAGCTTGTAACGCAGACACACATCTATAATTATAATCTACAAATCCAAAAAAGCAAATGTGAGCTTTCTCACGTGACTTTCATAACTTCATGCATGATAGTGATAATTCATGCATATTCTCTAATGTATGTTTGATGTTTTTTTGGAGCAATATTAGGATTCTTCCGAACAGCACCTTGAATCTACTGTGGCACCCGAGATGAAGTTGTTACTCTATTCCCTGCCATGTCACCCTGAGTTATAAGTGAGTTCCATATAATTTTCTCAATTCAAAGGATTACCCATCTGCTATAACTGAAGCTAGCTCTCTCCAAGGGCCTCCTCTATATGATAATATGGCTATAACTCGACATTTGTTACAAGATTGAATTTTTATTCCAAAGTTATTCTTAATGAAACTAGATTGAAGAAATTTTTTGAAAGCAAGAGAATCCCTAAAAACAACACTAACCACTCATAATCTCCAAAATTGTCATTGTAAATGTCAGAAGCAGGAACTACACCTATTGCCCTGTTGCCATTGCTTGAAACTGCATCTCGTGAGTTCATAATCACTTCCACACCTTCTCGAGTTATAACAACAATCCAAACCCGACTTCTTCCCATTGAACTTCCACTCATTCCAAGAACATCATCATCACTTGCAAGTAATTTGTAATCCTGTGGTGTAACTCCAATAATATGTTAGTATAATTTGAACCGGTGCACGCTAAGCCAACCACAAATCTTTTTAATCTCTTCTTCTAATGAAAGAAGACTCAAGTTATTTTCTTTAATCTTTATAGTGTGTTACTTGCCCCTATTACTTCATCCTCTCTTGGTTTTACTTGGGTCCAATATCCATCAAATTTAAAAGTTATAAGCAAGTGTTCATTTACATCAGGTTGCATATCTAAAATTTGAAATGAAAGCCACTGCATTACAATAAATAAAATATTGGTTATATAAGTTATTAAAGCATTTCAATCATCTTTCTTCGGGTAAAAAATAATAATTTTGCAAATAAGCTACATCACTCTCTCTATGTCATATTCATGCTCCATATTGCTATCCATGAGTTAAAAAAGTGGTGAAACCTTCTCAATGAAGGCAATTTAACTACAAAATAGTTAGTGCCAAAAAAATTAGAAAAATGTGGACTACAATTAATCTGTAAATCATTGGAACATCATTAGAAAAATCCTTCCAATGGAAATAGTTGAAATTTAAATCAAGCTAGCCCAATGAAAATAGACATGATAATTACTTTAGCAACAAACACAAAATATAATATTGTGCAATATTACAATTACACCTGTGAAAACAAACATATATGAATCACATCGGAGGAACTCACTTGAGATAGCACCGTGTTAAGTAAAGTTACAAGGTGGTTCGCTGCTATCTCAATTCAAGTTAGATATGGCTCCTTAAATTTAAATTTTACTCCATCTAAATTCAAAACTAAGAATATTTTGATCATTTTTTATTTCCCATTACATAATCTTTGTAGAAAAACATATATACTAGCACTCATACATATATAGATTCATTATATATAAATAAATAGATACAAGTGTTCATTAATTCAAATTTAAATACATACATGAATTTATGTGAATAAGAATTCACTTGAATTTTGAACTAATCTCAACTTAGATTGATCTGAAATAGTCTCAAATTCCATACAAGTAAAGACTCATTAGTCTGACTCATAGACTTCAGTAAACAACAAAAGAAACAAATTATTTTATGATGATCTTAACCCTTCTAGCCAATTTCGCAAAATTAAATGAAATTCTTGCCTGAATCATCTCAAGAAAAAACAACTCAATAACAACCAAAGAACAAAAATTATACTTATAATAACTTTAAATTTAAAAAATAGTAGAGTTATCCATTTAAAATTCAAAACAAGGATCCCAAAGGCCATTTGTGCTCCCTTGATGAGGCATGAAGAACTCCCCACTATGCTACTTTAAGCAGGACTGCTTGAACAAAATAACAATTAAATTTTGGATGCTCTGATTTTGCAATAAATAAAATCAAATACAAAACCTAAACCATCGCTTTTGAATTAGCTAAGCGCATATATGACATGATGTTAAACATTAAGAACAACCAAGCATCAATAGAAAAGATTAAAAAAAACTGCTACATAATAAAATACAAGCAAGAACTTGTCATTCTGATTCAGCGAGGCAGTCCGACGGATACAGAAGTACTCTGAGATTTGGCGAGGCAGTCCACAGTAGTCTGACGGAGGAAGGAAGACCGCGATTCGGCGAGGCTCCTGCAGTTGTCCAACGGAGGAGGGAAGAGTTTTCCGTAGCCTTCCAGCGAAGGAGAGATGACGAGCTTCGCTTGATATTCGCGGCAGATGAAATAACAGAGGGTAGGAAAATGCGGGCTACGGAGGGTTACCGATGCGCGGGAGATGAAATAACGATGGAAGTGAAAATGCGGGCTACGGAGGTCAGGGGTGTAACTTGTTCGGCTAGTTTATAGAGCTCCCTTCACGATATTGGTTTTGTGGTCACAAGATGTTAAAATATTTAAATCTAGAGCTCCATCAAAATTTAAAAATTATTATTTATATTAAAATATCATTTAAATTTAATTTAATAATTTTTATTCTATTTTTTTTAATTAATTCTTATAATTGATTATAAATCTTTATAACCCTTAATCCATTAAATTTTTTAAAAATATTACTCATCAAATATATATATATATATTTATATATTTGATGAGTAATATTTTTAAAAAATTTATTATATATATATAATTAATTAGTAGTCTTTCGAGGCAAAACGAGCCAAACATAAATGAACAAATCTCGGTTCGTGTTATTCATATTTAGTTGTTCGTGTTCGACTCGTTAACTTAGCGAACGAGCCGAATATGAGCTTCTTAGCGAGCAGAACACAAGAACACAAGTTGTTCGCGAATAACGAGTCATTTTGACATCCCTAGCGGAGGGTAACAAAGAAGAGACGAGGGTTAGAGAGTGCTCTTTTGGGATTTTTTCAAGTTTTGGGTGCTTCCCTGTAAGTAGCTGTTTGTTTGCCGGATATGTAATAAGCAATATTTTGATTTTGGGTGCTTTCTATCTAAAAACCCTAAAAAAGTAATAGTAATAAGTGCCCGAAATCGAGAGTCATCCATGGTCTGAATGCCACCGACATCGGCATAAATAAAGAAAAACAATAAATATGGGATCAGAGAAGAATAAAAAAATAGAGGGGCAGTGTCGAGGTTGTTTGCTTCACTGTCAGATATCTTTGCCAACCTCTGCTCTTCCTATGAATCGCTTCAAATCGAAGAAATTTGTTTTAAGTGCGGTGGGGAAGGAAACATTGTGAGAAGAACAACAAGAGAATTCTCATTCTTGAACCTCGAGAAAGAAGGCAGTTTTCTTCTCCCCTCTCCGAACCTGATCAGATCTAGGACTTTCGAAATGGCGGAATCCTTTCTAAGATTTACAATTCTGGTGCGCAATGGACTTGCGCTTTGTTTTTAATAAGGTAGGATTAGTTTTTGTTAGTGATTTCTGATTCGATATTTTGAATGTTTTGGTTTTGTTTGGAGATTATCATAATGGAGTGTTTTAGATTGCAGGGGTGAGGCGTTGGAGATCTGGAAGCGGAGATGGGCGAGAGCCAGCGATTTCAGCTTGGCACGGTAGGTGCGTTATCGCTATCTGTGGTCTCTTCGGTGTCAATTGTGATCTGCAACAAGGCTCTTATTAGTTCCCTCGGATTTTCGTTCGGTGAGTGGTCTTAGATTATGGGTTTAAACCTATTGTAATAGCTGCGAATTAACTGCATTGGTGTTTTATATATGTTTGATTGCACTGTGGCATATGTTCATTTCCAATTGATTGAGGTGGCTCATCTTATTGCATGCTTTTTTTTTTCTTGTTTTGTTTCTGGAAAAAGAAAGAAACAATAGTTTGTTTGATTTTTTTTTTTACGAGTAAAAGAAAGAGTTTTATGATACTGTTGATTTTATTAATCCTGTCACAGCTTAGAATGTTGCGATTTCCTGAGGCAGAGGTGGTTTATCTCTGGTATGGGAATACCATTCTGTGCTGGCTAGTTCTTTTGATCCTTTAAAAGAGGATAATGGAATCCTTGATACTGCAACAACGGGTGATGAATTTGTAAGGGCAGTAAGATGAGCTTCCATAATGTGAATGTTCATGTGAAATTAAATTCAAGATATGGAGCCTTTGATGTGAAATAAAAATTGGCATCATGATTTTCTTGGTGGGATTATGAAGGATACAATTGTACGTGTGCATTATGGTAGGGGTAGTGGTACAAAAAGAAGGAGAAATAGCAAAACAAGAGAAAAAGAATTGGGAATGCATGGTTGGAAATAAGAAAAGGTGATTAGGGAGGTGCTGGGCAGACTAAAGAGTTACTTTGGTTGTGCAATATGGAAGTTATCTATGCTAGCTCCAAAGGTAGAGCATTAGAGGATCAATAACAACTAGTTAGTAACCAATAAATTAGGGGTGCTAGGGTTTTTCTACTATTTGAGAGGTAATGGTGGAAGGATTCTTTAAACTGTTGTGAATCTTAAGAGGGGGTAAAAACCAATGGTTTTTGAAATTTAACAACCCAATTGTCTAAAACTTGTATTTGAACATGACTTATCATGCTTGTAAAAAAAATAAAAATTTTAAAAAAAGTAAAATAAATAAAGAAGACCTTCATGGTGTGCCGATTGCTTTTTGCTGTTTTATTGATTTAAGAATCAGAAGCTACAAGCAATTTAAGTGTGGTGCAACGGAAGGTTGTTGGAAATGTCTCATTATGTAAAATGACTTCATGACATGTTGTGGAAGTAATAATGCTTTTTGGACACATTTGGTGAGTATTGACCAATGTCCCGCAGATCGTATAAATGTCAGAATTTATTAAATATCAGATAATCCTAACGTTAATATGTTCAGAAGGTGTTCAAAAAGATTTGGTTATTAAAGATTCAACTGCCTATACAAATTTTTAAAAGAAGGGATTGTAAATTTGACTAGGGAGTTGGCTATTGAAGAAAGCAGAGGATGCTACTGCTAATGATCAATTACTTATGTTCTGTAGGATAATCTGAAGGGTAAGATTCATGCATTTCCTTTTACGTACAAAACTAATTAACTTCACGAGTGAAACATTACCTTTCATGTAGCATGCATAAATCTTCTGTGTTAATTTTCTCATCCAAGGACTAATGCAACATTCATCTCCAATTTTTCTTGGAATAAAAAATCTTGCTTAGTTTTCATAATACTCTTTTAGCATACATCTGCTCATAAGCAGACATCCGCTCATAAATTTTTATGGTGCTAGGTAATCATACTAAATTTTCTTGATGCTTGTTGGTGACTGTGGCTACTTGTCAGCATTCAATTGGCATTGAAAAGAATGGTGATATTTCTTTTCAACTGTGGATTTTTATGCTTGTATTTTTGACATTTTGGTGTTTGTTGTTTCTCATATTCATCCACAACCTGAACTTTTAACTATAGCTTTATAAAATTACTTGTAAGGTTGTATTATTGTTATTTGTAATAGCATATTTTTTTCTCTAGACTTGTTTTCCTTGTATTCACGTACACTGTATGATATTTCAAAACCTTGTAGCAAAAAATTATGGAGTTACCAAGCAAACAAGTCAGAACCTAGGCTACAGTTCGTTTGTACATGGTGTTCTAGGTTACATCATCTATTCAATGCGGATATACTGATTTTCTGATTATTTGTTGTATACATGTATCTTCAATAAAACAACTGCTGCTTTAAAATAGCTTCTTATGCTAAAATTCTGTCGTATCAAATATGATCTTGTGTATTGTGATGAGCTGCTAATGGCTTTATTTCTTTTTTGTTTTCATTAACTAACTTACATTAAAGCAGGGTGAGATGGACTTGCATGACTCTGTAGTTCTTAACTAAGTCATCATCTCACATAGAGTATCAATACAAATTTCAACTTGAAATGCTAGAACTAAGACTTAAGTTTACTTTATTGCCATACATGATTTGCAGCCACGACCTTGACAAGCTGGCACCTTTTGGTAACTTTTTGTTCTCTTCATGTTGCACTGCGGATGAAGTTGTTTGAACATAAGCCTTTTGATCCAAGGGCAGTAATGGGATTTGGAATTCTGAATGGATGCTCCATTGGTCTTCTGAATTTAAGTCTTGGTTTCAACTCCGTTGGATTCTACCAGGTGCTTTTTCATCTCTCTGTGCTCAGTTTACTTGACCTTTTCTTACAGCATTATTTTACTACTGTGTCCAACTGCTATTGTGTTCAGGAGTTGCTCTGCATTAATCTTATTTGAAACCTTCTTTCTTTCTGTTGTAGAGCTAAATTTTTACTGAAGTTACAATTGATCCTAATAAGATGTGTGTTGCTGAACAACAATTTGAAAGTTTTATGGATCTGTTTGATGGCTTGATGTGGAAATACTATGAATAGAGAGACAGTTAATTCAAGTAAAGTGCATTAAAGATGAAAATTGAAAAGTGCTTTTCTTAGAGAAATAAAAAAAAACCTTAAATTAATATATTCATTATAGGTGGGTGAGCTAATTTGATAAAATTTTCAATAAATTTTTGAAAATACTATCGATCATAGTGATCTTAATATCATTAATAATAATTAAATATTTTTTTTACCATCACATTAGGAAAAGAGAAGTTGAGTTTTTAAAGAAAAATAAGGGTGGAAAATCTGTAGGACCAGTTGAAGTGTGAAAATGTTTAGGAGAGAGTTTCTTGGCTTACTAAACTCTTTAATATTATTTTAAAAACTAAAAAGGTGCTTGATGAGTGGAGGAAGAGTATTTTGATCCCTATTTTTAAAAATAAAGGGGATGCACAAGAATGTGCAATATATAGAGGAATTAAGTTGATGTGTCATAATTTAAAATTATGGTAGAGGGTAATTGAACATAGGTTAAGACGTAATATAAATATTTCCCATAATCAGTTTGGATTTTTGTCGGGCAGGTCCACTATGGAAGTTATACATTTATTGAGTTGTTTGATGGAGAAGTATAGAGAGAATAACGAGGATCTACATGTGATTTTTATTGATTTAGAAAAAGCATATGATAAGGTTCCAAGAGAAGACCTTTAGAGAGTTTTAGAGGAAAAAGGTGTTGGTATGACTTATATTCAAATTATTAAAGATATGTATACTAGAGTTGTTACTTGTGTTCGAACAGAAGGAGGATTGACCAAGTATTTTCCTATTTTAGTTGGATTACATGAGGGATTGGCTTTAAACCCTTGTCTTTTTGCTTTAGTTATGGATGCTCTTACCAGACATTTACAGGAGGATGTACCTTGGTGTAGCTTTTTGCTGCTGATATCTTCTTGTAGATAAGACTAGAAAGAGTTCAGGATAAACTTGAATTATGGAGGTCTACATTGTAGTCTAAAGGTATTTGTTTGAGTAGATCTAAAACTCAATACATGGAATGTAATTTTAGCAGTGGTGGCGGAGTTGTAATAATGGAGATCAAATCATTAAAAGGTGTGATCATTTTAGATATATCGGGTCTATTTATTCAAACTGACGGTGATATAGATGGGGATGTTATTGGTAGAATTCAAATTGGTTGGTGGAAGTGGAGGAATGCATCGGGCCTATTCTGTGATAGAAAAAAACCGCTTAGACTGAAAGCAAAATGTATAAGATGGTGGTGATAATGTTGGCCTTTAAAAGAGAAGAGTAAAACAAAGTTAAGTGTTACTGAGATGAGAATGCTTAAGTGGATGAGTGGCTTGACACTTAGAGACAAAATGAAAAATGAATATATCTGTGATAAGATTGGTGTAGCTTCGGTGGTGGACAAGATTAGAGAGGCTCATCTTAGATGGTTTGGTCACATTAAACGCTGACCATTTGATAATCCTGTTAAGAGAGTAGATGTTTTAGATTCGACTTATGTTATGAAAGGTGGTGGTAAACCTAAAAAGACTTCGACATGTTTATTAAAAATGATATTAATCTATTAGATTAAATGAAAATATGACACTCAGTAGAACAAAATGGAGAAAAAGGATTCATGTAGTCGACCCCAAACCTCTATTTCAATTTGTTTCACAACAAGTTACCCTGCTTGAAGGTCCTAGTTTTTTTTGAATTTGTTAGTTTGTTTCTAACACTTGGGTGTTCTACTTGGCAATTTCATTCCTCAATGTCAAATCAATGTGTCATTGGTTCGTTGTCATTTGATGCCTCTTTTTGGAAGGGGTTCTTTTCATCTTATCCTTTGGGTGATTACTTTAATGACTTTTTGTGTCCTCGTCGTACTCCCTTTGTTCAAAATCAACGAGCTTACATTATAAATAAAGGCTTTTTCGCTATATATCCCTTAAGCTTTTGAATATTTTTTTGGGGTTTCTCTTAGGAATATTTTTTTGGTGTTTCTCCTTGGTAGAATGATGATTTGAGATTACAACCAGGATAGGTTGTTGATGATTGTGAGGATGATTTTGGTGGTGTTAGAAGAATTAGGTTGTGTGGATTTAGGGTTTGAAATATAAAGTTTGAATTTATGAAAAGATCTAGGTTTAGGGTTGGAATTTTGCTTTGATATGAAATAACACCAGTTTAGGACTCTCATGTGTTGTATACGTATCAAGGAAAAATTATAGAGTGATATAAGGCAATATCAGTTAGGTAATCTGAAATTTAAATGGTATTGGGGAAAGATAGTATGGCGGGAGCGGCTATTTAGCGAACAATACGTAAAAGACTATATTGGCAGCTAGATATGACATGTAAGATGACGAGTAAGAACCACCGCCTATTCTTGATCAAGATACAGTCAATTTTCTTAAGATAAGAGGATACAACTTTCCACTCAGGGAAAAAGCATAAATAATATTTAAATTGCATAAAATTCAAAAACCAAAAAGTTGTTCCCATGTTTAAGCATAACATGTGTATAAGTCCAAAGAAAATTAACCATAATATTAATGCTAATTAAGGAAAAGAGGCGGTCAAAGGGGGTTGGTTAGCCTTGGAGGCTGGAATTGCTAAGTCGGCCAAAGAAATTTGAACCTAGTGAATCGGTTCAATTCTCGCATCATGTGGAAACGATGCTTGCATCATATATCAGACACATTTTATGTGACTATGAAGTTAGCATTTAGTTTATTTTGGACAATACTTTCTCGTGAATTATGAATAGTACAATAGAGGTTTTTGAATGCCATATGGCAAAACTTCTACTATCTTTCTAGATGATAAATTATGGTCTATGATAAGGCGAGGATGGGCTATGATAAGGAGAGTCAAGGAAGAGTAAAAGTTTATTATCCTAAGTTCTTTAAAGTATTCATGCTATAACTAGAAAATTACGAGGATGGGCTTGAGCCAAATTAAGAAATCATGGAGGCACATATGTGGGGTTGAATCATGGAGGCAAAATTTCTAGGTCAATTTGAAATTTTGAACCATCTCGCATTTAAAGCCTTCCATTCATAGACATAAAACTGCGGGCCGAGCGCCTAAGAGCCAGGAAATGGGTGCATAGGCATCCACTCCTTGCAACATCCACACTCTCCAGAGGGCTTAGCGCATAAGCGCCCAAGTTCATTCCCCTTGATTCACCTGAGAGCTTTGCGCTTAAGCGCCAGGCAATGGGTGCATAGGCGCCAATATATCTGAAATCTAGCGACAGAGAATTTCGCGCCTGAGCGATAGGTAATGGGCGCTTAGATGCTCATTCATTATAGCTCAAGTTCCCGCAAGCGCCTATGCGCCATTACTTGACTTTCTGGCATCAGATTCAGTTCCAAGCAACTCAGGCGATGAAGAACAGCCAAAGTCGTTCGATGTAACATCAAGCAGTGGAAACGAGTGGTATAAAAAGGATAATCTCGAAGAAGATGAGTACTCGCATTTTTCTTCAATTCTAGAGCAAACAAAACTTCTTTTGCGGGGAGGTTTCTTTTGAGCATGAGAGAGGAAGCGATTTAGTGAGAATTGGAGAGAATTTTGTGAGCGAATTTGTGAGCAATGTTTGAGAGGAACGGGGGCAGGGAACATCTTCCAACATTCATGTGTTTGTTTTCCATTCATGAACCTTTGTAATTTGCTTTGTTTTGATTGAAACGAATTGTGGATTTTGTGTTACAAGATATGCATAGGAACTGAATTTTGGTGAATTATATGTGACTTGTTAACTTGTTTAATGGCGGAAATTCTCCATTTAATCTTCATTTACATACAAATTGGCCATTTGTTTTGGTTACATTTTTGTGAATCTTGTGATGTGGAAGCATATTGAGCGGATCATCTGGTCGGGGATTTGCTGATTCAAGAGAATAGAAATTTTTCTCTGTTTAGTGCTAAGGTGTAGGAAATGATTTTCTCAAAAAATTCACTGGAAGCAAGGAACTCACTAGAAAAAATTTCTTAATTGTTTAGTACCACTGAAAGGGGGCTGAGGAAAACATTTGTTCTTGTTAGACTCCAACACTCGTCACTTCACTTAACTTAGGTTTCTAGGATCCAATTCAAGGTGGAGGCACTTCTTTCACTGAAACTTCTCACCAGACTCAAAGAATTGAATTTTCAGGTTATGTCCAACAACTCTAGGCTACAACATTGTCATATTGGATTTTATCTCGTTCCCTATGGGATTGTCATTTGGTACTTTATATTGAATACTACTGATTCTTCTACATGTATACTTATATGAGTCGTCAGTGCTTAACCACACTTGGATCGTATCAAGTTTTTAGCGCAGTTGCTGGGGCGCAGTTGCTGGGGAGCGACGGTGAAATCCAATTAGAAAAAAATTAATTGAACTTTTAGGACTTCGAATTGAAATTTATTGTGCTAATTTGTAAATTATTTCTTATTTCTTTTCTTTTTCATAATTGTCCAAAAATATCTTGTTAGTTTCTTATTAATTTTGTGCGCTTATATCATGTTTTTTTTTACTAATTGCAAAATTTTTGTTACTTGTTTCTTGTTTGACTTTGTATTAAGTTTGTTTATTGTTTACTCTATTATTGGTGCTTTCATGTGTACTTTGTTACCATTCTTGCTAACTTAGGGTCATTTCATGTGTTAACCCAATAGTGTATGCGTAGTTAAGGACATTCAAACCTTGAACCCTACGACCCTGAGTTAGGAGAACAATTAAAAAAAAATCATAAAATTTAAAAGAATTCAAAAAGAACTAGGAGAGATGACACACATACCTCTGAATGAACCTAATGCCCATGGATATAATGACATGCGGAGACCTCTTCGGGAATTTGCAAACCCTACGGTATACGAGATTCACTTAAGTATTAATGCTCCCATCGTAGAAGTCAACTCTTTTGAATTGAAACCCATCACCATTTAGATGGTACAAAATAACCAGTTTAGGGGGACACCATCAGAAGGCCCTAATTGCATTTAGCGATCTTTTTAGAACTATCTATCAAATTTCGCAATAACGATGTCTCCAACCATGCCATTAGGCTAAAGCTATTCTCTTTCTCTTTGAGGGATAAAGCTAAAATGTGGCTTAATTCCTTAGCTCCTGGGTTTATCACAACATGGAACAAATTGACTTATAAATTTTTAGCGAAGAATTTTCCACCATCTAAAACAACCAAACTTAGCAAAGATATTATCTATTTTAGCCAATTTGATGGAGAATCAATTTACGAAGCCTGAGAAAGGTTTAAGGAGTTTTTTAGGAACTGTCCCCATCACGCATTACCTGATTGATTGATCATTCAAACTTTTTATAATAGGTTGGTAGGATCCCTTAGGTCGATCATAGATGCAGCTACAGGAGGTTCCTTGATTTCAAAACCCTTTGATGAGGCCTATTTATTGATTGAGGTGATGATAATGAATAATTTTCAATTGCTTTCGGATAGAGTGAACCTTAGGAAAGTAGTCAATGTTTATGATACAGATATATTATCTATCTTGACCACTCAAATAGTGACTATCTTTACGATGCTAGATCAATTAAGCTTGAATCCAATGCAAGGATCTCCAATTATAGAAGAGAATTCATATGGACAACTAATTGATCCTAGTGAGTAGCCCATAGAGTCCATGAGTGCCATAAACAATAGATTTAACAACCTTTACTCCAATATCTATAACCCGGGCTGAAAGAATCGCCCTAATTTCAATTGGAACAAAAGTAACCAAGGTGTGGAAAACCAACATTGGGGAACTAGTCAAGTTAATCCTAGTGGGAATTGGAGCAACCGAGGTAGCACAAAGTCTAAGCAGATTTACCCTCCTAACTTTACTCAAACCTGTTGTTTAAGAATAAGAAGTTGCCTTGGGAAGAAATAGTGTTGTAAATGGGGAATCAACTGCAGAGTTAAGTTGCAACTATTAGGAATAGAGAGAATCAACTGAGGCAGATTGCTAACTCGCTTAGTAATAGACCACAAGGAATTCTTTATTGTAACACAGAAGTCAACACTAAGGAGAAGAGTAACGAACATGTTAAAGCTATTAAGTTGAGGAGTGAGAGAGAATTGGAGGAAGTAACTAGAAGGGAACTTGAAGAAGTAGAAGTCAATCCTGAGCCCGAAAGGCCTAGTGAAAAGCCTTCTAAGGATTTAGGAAGACCGACCTCACCTCCTAGGATGGATGTAGAAAGTCCAATTCCACCATTTCCTCAATGGCTTCAAAAATAATAATTGGATCAACAATTCTCTAGATTTTTTAGAAATGTTTAAGAAAATTACGACCAATTTTTTCTTTGTCGAAGCCTTATAACAAATGTCTAGCTACATTAAGTTTGAAGAATATTTTAAATAAGAAAAGTAAGCTAAGAGATTTTGAGACTGTACAACTTTTTGAGAAGTGTGGTGCTATTATTCAGAAAAAATTTCCTCAGAAACTTAAAGTCCCTGATAGTTTTTCCATTCCCTGTGCCATAGGAGAATGTTTTGGGGAAGCCCTATGCGATAGAGGTGTTAGTATTAACCTCATGCCCTTATTCATCTTTAGGAGGTTAGCATGTGACCATTCATTTACTTATCCTAAGAGGGTTATAAAGGATGTCTTAGTGAAAGTGGATATTCTTTTCTTCCCAGCGGACTTTATTGTTTTATATATGGAGGATAAGGAGATTCCGATAATTCTAGGCAGACATTTCCTAGCAACTGGTCGAGCTATGATAGACATTCACAATAGGAAATTGATGATGAGGATTAATGATCAAGAGGTGACGTTTAATATTTTGAAATCAATTAAGCACCCCTCAAATTCGAGAGATGATTCTTGCTTTAGGCTAGATCTGGTAGATGACTAGTTAGAAGCCAATTTCAGGAAATTTTTAAAGCTGACCCTATAGAGTGAAGTCTAACTAAGGATGAGAATAGAGACTCTAAGTATAAATTAACTTTACCTTTAGAAGTAGTTTAGGGATATGTTTGAACTTCTTGATATCACTAACTTTTCCAAATCCTTAGTGTCATCAGTTGAGGACCTCTTGAATTAGAATTGAAAGTCTTGCCCAAACACTAGAAGTGTGTCTATTTAGGCGAGACTTCCGCTTTACCCATAATCATATCTTCTGAACTTAGTGCGTTGCATGAAGAAAAGTTGATGTGAGTTCTAAGGACCTTTTGGAAAGCCTTTGGTTGGACGATAGCAAATATTAATGGGATTAGTCATTCGTTGTGCATGCATAGAATTCATTTGGACGAGGACCATTAACCAAAGGATGACCCTCAAAGGAGACTCAACCCTTTGATGAAAGAAGTCATTAAGAAGGAGACTCTGAAGTGACTGTGCTGATGTGTTGATTTCATTTGTTCTAATAAAACATTTGTGTGTTCCATTCATGTTATGTTCTCTTGCATATTTTTTTTATTGAGTTGTGTTGAGTATCTCTTCTGTACTACATTGAAATAACTTCTGTTAGTGATTGCCAAGTTTTTTTTGGAGGTGGGAAGGGGTGGTAGGAGGGTAGGATTGTATAAATTTGTGCCCTAAAAAGTTATTAAAAAAACCTAACTTGGAATATGTACATTAAAATGATTGTAGGCAGTTTTAAAAGTTTAATTCAAACTGGTAAATAGGAATTATATAAGTCTGGTGGCACGTGGCAAGTATTTCTGGAAATCTTGAACGTGAAAAATTATCTCTTACCAACTGATTGTAGAGAATAGAGATTACTTATTTAACTATTCTTGAACATTTATTTGAAGTTTAATTACTTATAAAATAGATAAATCAATCATAAAAAAATCAACTAATAATCCTTAAAGCCAAAATTAATTTTGAGTTCCATTTCATAATTCACATAATTTTTAAGTGAGAAGGTCATTAGAGATTTAATTCAAGAAGGAGAGTTCGGTTTCAAAAGCAGCATAAGAGCCAAATTAGATATAGTAATCCTCAGTACAGAAAGAAAACGGGAAATTTAAAAGAAAAAAAAATTAGGAAGATAAAAATAAAATCAAGGTTCATACTTAAAAGAAAGGACTTTAGCAAGAACTTTTGGGGAGAAGCTTGAGGTGAGGTTCTAATTAAAATTGGTTCAATTCCTTTTCTAATATTAAAGGAACCACTAATTTAATTTAAGAATTTTGTAATCATAAAAATGAAAACTTGAATTTGAGATGATTATTAATCAGAAAACTAAATTTCAGGGTGGTATCAATTTTATAATAGTCAAAGCTCGCTTAAATGTCTTAAGATTTCTATTTGGAGTTGAATCTTTATTTTCTTTTAAAAATCAGGATGTTTGGGTATACCTCTATATATTTGTTTGAAAGAAAATCTTGCTTAATTGTTATGTAATCACCTAATTTACAATTTTGATATTTAAACATTTAATGCTCCCTACTACTATACAAATAATAATGAATCAAAGTTGGATTTTGAAATCACTTGAGGGCAAATAATATGTAAGTTTGAGGGGTTTTGAATGTGTAAATTATGTGGGATAACTTGTTTTAATTTTTGTCAATATTACCTGTTATTTGTTCGTTTTTATATTTTTTTTAGATATGTCTTGTGTAATCTGCAGATAACTAGTGAATTTAGAATGAAAAGAATTTCAAGTTCTGAACCTACTCCTCGCAATTAAAGCCATCCACAGAAGCGGAACTGAGAGCTTGATGCTAGGCACCAGGCAATGGGTGCATAACGCCCACTCCTTGCAACATCCGCACTCTCCAGAGGGCCTGGCGCGTAGGCGCCAAGCAATGGGTGCATAGGCGCTCAACTTCATTCCCCTTGATCCACCCGAGAGCGTCAGGCTTAGGCGCATAGGCGCATAGGCGCTCAATTTCATTCCACTTTATCCACCGGAGAACCTGGCACCACAACGCCAGGCAATGTGCCCATAGGCACCCATATATCCCAAATCTAGAGATAAAGAACCTGGTGCCTAAGCGTCAGGTAATGGGTGCAAAAGCGCCTGTCCTCCAGCAAAGTGCCTGTCGTATAAGCGCCAAGCAATAGGCGCTTGGGCACCCATTCATTATAGCACGAGTTCTTGCATGTGCATATGCGCCGTTAATTGGCATTCTGGCGTCGGATTCAGTTCCAAGTTGTTCGGTTGATGAGGAGAGCCACAATCGTCTGATGTAACATCAAGCGGTGGAAGCAAGTGGTATAAAAAGGATAATCAAGAAGGAGACAAGGGCTCTTTTTTATTTTTCTTCAATTCTAGAGCAGACAACTTCTTTGGCGAGGTTTCTTCTGAGTGTGGGAGAGGGAGCAATTTAGTGAAAGTTAGAGAGAATTCTGTGAGCAAATTTTTTAACGGTGTTGGAGAGGAACAGGAGCAGGGAACATCTTCCTACTTTCTTGTGTTTGTTTTCCTTTCTTGACCCTTTGTAATTTGTTTGTTTTGAATGAAATGAATCGTGGATTTTGTGTTACGAGGCATGCATGGGAACTAATTTTCTTTGTTTCTCTGTTGAATTGACGAATAGAAATTCTAGGTTCTGGTGAATTATATGTGACTTGCAAACTTGTGTAATGGTGGAAATTTCTTTCGGAGAATAGGAATATTAGTCTTTGTTTAGTGCGCTAGCGTGTAGGAAATGATTTTGTTGGAAAGTTCACTGGATGTAGGGAACTCACTAGTTGAATTTTCTTACCTGATTAGTACCACCAGAAGGGAGCTGGGGAAGACATTTGTTCCTGTTGGGCACCAGCATTCGACACTTCACTTAGCCTAGGTTTATAGGATTCAATTTGACTGAAACTTTTCACCAGAACTGTTCAGGATTAGTAACTTTAATTTAACTTTAAAGAATAGAATTTTCAAGCTAGGTCCAACAACTGTAAACTAGAACTGTTTTTATTGGATTTTATCTCATTCTCTGTGAGATCGACATTCGGTACTCTATACTAAATATTACTAATATGACATGTATACTTGCGTGAGTCGCTAGTGTTTCACCGAACTTGGATTGTATCACGTATGTTGGGGTTTTGTGAATTTGAACGGTCTTCGGTCATTGGGGTGGGGGAGACGACAAAGGTTTTGAGCGAAGTCAAGTGAGGATGGATGCTCGATTGGATGAGTTGCATGCTACAAGAAGTCGGATTAATGAGCGATGGCTTGGGGTTTATTTTAGCGTGCAAATTGGAGCAAAGAAGAGGAAGATGTGTATGCTTTGTTTGGCAAGGGTTGGGAAAATGGAAACGTGGAACAATAGACGGGAATATGGGAGTTTGGGGCCTCTATAGTGCAATCCGGCCTTGCCTTCCCAGTTAGCTCTAATCGCGAGGATTCCGTCACGAAGGCGATGGTTTTGGGTGAAATTGGGAGAGGGGTATGGACGCAGGCGACGAGCTCCCGACAGGAGATTGGGCGAGTTTGATTTGGAGAGGGAATGGATGTTGTTGTTTTTGAAATAGTGCGGATCGATATAATGCTTGGTGAAATATGTGTGGGAATAGTAACAGTAGGCAGAAAATGGAATGAATTGGGATTTTATCTTAATTTTTTTTATTCTTTATGTTTATTTGACACTCAACAAATGCCCCCCAACAAATATAGTGCACGCCTGAAGCAGATTATGTTTGTTGGAAACTAATTGACCTTATGAATCTCCGAAAACTTATTTGAATACCATGCTGAGGATTTCAATTTATAGATTTTTAGGAATGTTAATTGGATGTCAATGCAAAGTATAATTTTGAGCTAAATATACAAGCTTATAGAATTATAGACCAATTCTCTTTGACATCGCTTCTCAATTGCTATCACTTATTTGGCTTAGAGATTGAACTTGTCTTTTGCACTTTGCACTTACTATTGTGATGTGCTCGATGAAGAAATTAACCTGAATTATCTCTATGGACTTGTTAGGTGAATGAGCATACCTTCGATCTTAGCTTTGTGCTTTAGTGGACTTGTTGAAGGAATGGACTTGAATTGTCCCTGTAGACTAGTCAGGTAAGTGAGCATACCTTCGGTCCTAGCTTTGTGCTTTGAAGGGCTTGTTGAAGGAATTGATCTAAATTGCCTTAACAGACTTGTAAGTGAGCATGCCCTCAGTTCTAGCTTTATGCTTTGATGGACTTGTTGAAGGAATTGACATGAATTGTCTCTGCAAAATTGTCAGGCGAATAAGCATACCTTTGGATCTAGCTTTGTGCTTTAATGAACTTGTTGAAGGAATTGACCTAAATTGTCTCTATGGACTTGTTAGGTGAGTGAGCATACATTCAATCCTAGCCTTGTGCTTTGGTGTTTGTTGAAGGATGCATAGTAGTGACCTAGCCTTTGAGCTTATGTTGAGTCAGTGGCAAGAAATCAACAATACTAAACTTTGTATTTTATCGAACTTAATGATTTAATTTCCTTAGTTTAACATCGGGTTTGAATGAACTTATGAGATAACTTCTTCAATCCTTTGCAGATTATCAAGCTCAGTTTGATGCTTTTTTGAGCGATGATCATTACTTTGATTTTCCTTAACCTTTGGACTATTTGAGGAAACTTATTTAATCTAGTTCGCTTGAACTTATCAAATTGAATATGCTTGAAGCTCAAAATTCATTGACTAGCAAAACAGGGTTTTCTTCACTATGACCGTTTTATGGCTTGTTGAGTGAGGAGAGTTGTCAGCGACTCGGTCATATTTGCGCTTATTGAGTCTGATCTTCAGGACCTTATTGAAACTTTGACTTAGACTACAAGGAGTTTGTGCTTCTTCAACTTAATGGGCTTAAGCTTAAAGACTTATGAGTCTTCTTTCTTATATCACAAGGTTTTGGAGCTTGTATGGTTGGAAATATTTTAGCTTGACTGCATGGCTATTTTCTTGAGTGTAGATTGTCTTTTGGATTTAACTTTAATCCATCAATCTATTGAGAAAGTCTCCTACATTTGGATCACTTGAACTCATCAAATTCGATGAGTTTGGGAACTAGACAACTCCTGTCATCATACTAACAAGATGGGGCTCTTCTACTGCTGGCGTTTTTATGGCTTATTGAGTAAAAAAAACTTGCTCTTTTACTACGACCATTTTTGTGGCTTGTTGAGTGAAGTGAGTTGTCACTGACTTAGCCATATTTTGGGCTTATTGAGTTTGACCTTTTTGACCCACTTGCGCCATAGATTTAAGGTGGGGTAGAACTTGCATTTTTCCAACTTAACTTGTTAAAGCTTGCAAATCTTGAAGTCGTTTCAGTCGAACCTTCAAATTCTTAGTTAACCAAAGGGAAAAATCATATCACACATTTTATTTGATAGCAAAATTCTTAAGTAAATATTTTGGGATATCAGCATTGAAGCACGATGTCAACCCAAAAGGGATGAGATCTCGATGTTAGACATGATGTCAACCCTTGTAATTGAAGGTCTCATCCAAAAATTTGTTGTCAATCTCAAATGAGGAGCCCATTATCCGATTAAACGCATTTAGGGATCTCGGCATCAGCACTGTATCAACTGCCCAAATAAACTAAAAAAAATGCCCCGTCTTGAGGAAAATTTTATGATCAATTAGAAATGTATTCTTGTGTTACAAGAGAGTTTCTAAAAGTGTTCTCTATAATTTCTTCCAACTTATGTTTTCTTTGAACAACTTGGAGCTTTTGTTGGGCTTCCATAATAACTTGTAAGGGAGAGGGAGGAGCAACTAAAAATTGACTCCTACTAACTTACATTTGATGACCCCTCTTCTAGTGGGGATTGATGATATCAATTACTCGATTCTTCTCAACTTATTGGGGAGTTAGGAATAACCATAATCATATCCTACCAAAATAAATTTGATAACCCCTCCACCTGTCGGGTGTAAGTGCGGACCATCAATTTTTTTTTCTTACTATAATCAATTAAGAAAACTTTAAAATTTATATCACTAAACTTCTCAAACTAGATTAACTTCAGTAAGACCTCTATTATCATTAGATGGAAAAAATAGTTGCTTCTTCACTATGACCTTTTTTATGGCTTGTCAAGTGAAGAGAGTTGTCAGTGACTCAGCCATATTTGAGCTTATTAAGTCTGACCTTCAAGACCTGCTTTTGTCATGTACTTGAGTTATAAACAAACTATTGCTTCTCCAACTTAACCTATTGAAGATTATTAGCTTAAAACTCTCTCATTTTACTTCCTGAATTATGACAAATCTGAGAGTTGAACCTCTGACTTTGGCTTGTCTGTAATTTACTTGAAGATATGCTCATTTTTGCTCAAATTGATAGAGTATAATTTTGGTACCTTTGCGGTACAAAATTCAATTGAGGATCTCACATTCAACACGATGTTAACCCAAATGATAAAATTTAGAATATATTTGAGGATCTCGACTTGAAGCTCAATGTCAACTTAAATAATATAGGAATAAAATATTTGGAAATATCAGTCTAGTGCTCAATGTCAATTCAAATGAAATAAGTGACCCCTACCTTGATAACAAGGAAAGACTAAAGCTAGCTAAATATATTTGAGAATCTCGACTTAATGCTCAATGTCAACTCAAATAAATATATGCAGTCCTTTTATCTTAAGAACGAAGTAAATCGAATGCCATCTTTGGGCCTGATACAAAGCTTGGGTTAGCTTCTTTTGTTGTATACTTCATATTTCATCATACTTATTGAAGAGAAGAATTTCTTTAGTCGTGGCTTAATGCTTGTTCAAACCTATTGAAGAAATTTGCTCCTATCAAAACTAGCTTGATGTCTCCATAAGCAGGGATCATCTCATTTGATTTTTACCTCCACTCTTAGGTCAGGTTAGAAAACTTGATGAAATCAAATTGCTTGACATTGTTAAGTTGGATAAACTTATGGTTTTCTCGTTGTTATACTGACAAACGGGGCTCTTCACTAAAGTATTGGATGGTAGTGAAGAGAAAAGCCAATAACTCGACGTAATATTGGTTGGTTAAGTCTTGCCTCCATCTGAGTCCTGACTCGGGCAATAAATGATCTTATGCTTTGTCGTCGTCAAACTGATAAACAAGGTTTTTCACTACAATATTGACTTGTTGAGTGAAGAGAAAAGCCAACAACTCGGCCACATCTCGGCTTGTAGAGTCTGGCTTCCGTCCAAGTCCTAAACTTGTATAGTCTGGCCTCCGCCGAAGCTTGTAGATTTTCACAGATTTTCTCGCTTGTCATTTTAAATTTTAGCAAGTTTTGAAGTTGAAACTTAGAAATTTAGAATCATCTTATATATTTTGTTTGGAGCTTGTTCTTTTTGGATTGCCAAATGAAAAACACCTTTATCATTGATAACTTGAACATTTTCCTACGGATCTTAACATAAATCGCTATGTCACACGAGCTACTTAGCAATTTAACCATGAGTATGTTATCAACCCAAATGGAGGAAGATCTCGGTATTACGCATGTTGTTGACCCTTTTGTCTTAGGGATCTAGGTCTTGAATTTGATATTTACCTATAAAAAGGATGAGTCTTCTGTTTGATAAAGAAGAGATTTTAGTGTTTGGGGCACTCAATAGTCTCAGCTTTGGACATGATGTTAACTCGAATCCACCTTCGAAATGTTTGTCCCTCGTCCATCAAAAAGGAACTACTTGAGTTTATAATGCATCTAGGGATCTCAGCCATGAGGACAATGTCAACCTAGATGATAGGCTTTTGGCCTAGAGCTTAGTACCACCTAGAATAATTGTCTCCCTTTTTTGACAAAACAGTAATTTCAATACTTAGTAGATATATATAAGGATCTCGAGATGTTAACCCAGATGATGGACTTTTGATTTGGATCTCAATATCATCTCAAATGACTATCCCCCATATATGTAAAAAATATAATTTGAATACTTAGTATGCATATGTGAAAATCTCGTTATTTACTGTGATGTTGATCCGGATGATTGAGAATGCCTCCTATCTTGCAAAACAAATTTTAGCGACGTCTGGGTTCTTTTGGGGATCTTGGCTTAGAGTACAATGTTGACTCAAATAAACTAAAAAAAGTCCCATGTCTTGTAGGAGGAAAGTTCATGATAACTTGAAACCGTGTTTTATCATAACGACTCTTGTGTCTTTTTAGGGATATTGGCTTAGAGCATGTTGTCAACCCAAATAAACTAAAAAAAATGCACTTGCATTGCGGGGTAAACCTCATAATAACTTGAAAATACGTTCTTGTAACATAATGACGCTTGGCTCTTTTTGGGGATCTAGGCTTAGAGCATGATGTCGACCCAAATAAACTAAAAAAATGCTCAGTTTTGCGGGGAGAAATTTTATGATAACTTGAAAATACATTCTTGTATCATAAGAGAATTTCTAATGAAGTATTACACTCATGCTGGAATAGAGCATATATTCTTCTTTTTATGAAGGAAACTTTGATAATAGCTTTGGCTAGAGGCTAACTGATTGATGACGATTATTTAGGTTGAGGAGTTTGGAAGGCTCCTTATGTCTATCCTCGATGACAGAAAGACCTTTTAACCTCCATATTTGCTTACTTTTCTGTCAAGACATGAGGTTCGAATGCGCGACCCAATGTTCAGCAAGCAGAACTTGCCTAGGTTTATAATGAGCTATCATAGCAGATGATTGTCTCTTAGCATGTTCTAAATTAACCCCAATCGCAATGGGTCTTTCATTTTTTCTTTACAAGTCCATTCTCCCTAACAACCCTTAGGAATTTGTGCACTGTAGTAGACAAGGTTTCAAGTCTTTTCTTCTCCTTAATATGAGTAATTGGAAGATTCAAATCTTCATCAAATACAGGAAATATCCTGTGAAAGTCATTGTCTAGATTTGGATCATGCTCAAAGAATTTCACATCCAAATAACATACACAAGCTTGAGAGGAAGCAAAAATTTGATTTGATAATTTATATCATAAGACATGCCGCAAGGGCCTTTTTATAAATAAATAAAGGACAAAATTAGTAGTTTCTCTATTTAACAAAATCCTCCAAGGTTTAGGAAAATAATTGTAAGTTCCAATTTCAATGAACTTGGATTCCTGCAACTCAGTAGGTTCTGAAATCATCCCAAGCAATAATAGGAAGTCATTATGAGTTATTGTGGTGCAAATATGAGATCCACTGGTGAAAGCAAGTATGAAGTGAGGTTATAATTGGAAAGTCATTTTTTAAAAAGGGTAGCCCAATTGCCAACTAAGGCTATAGTAGGAATGAATTAAAGAATGATTGGACGGCTAAAGGACTAAATGATGCAATAGTGGTCAGATAACCGGCAACTATAATCTCCCAATCAAAGGTTTCCAAATTAGTAGTTTGTCATCACAATGACTACATGTGGGGAAATAATGAATAAAAAATAGCTTAGCTTGGGAATCCAAGTGTTTATTCTAAACAACTTGCAACAGTAAATCGAACTTACCAATATAGCCAAAATACTAGAGAACACAACTCATTTTCATGGCACCAACATCATAGAAATATTACATTAAAAAACAAACCTGAGAACATGAAGACAATTACAACAACACTAAAACTCAGAATGTCACTGTTCTCATTCAACCACTCACATCTTGCATTTTTGACAAGTAAAAACCTTTAGATTTTCAGTGGTCGATTTTGTTGTAAGTATAATTTTCCATTTTGCAAATTTTACCAGGTAGTTCATTTGTCATCTTTATATGTGAATCAACATCGCATCTGGATTACTAGAAATGTTCAATTTAATTTGGGCAGTGAGATGTATTACCAAACATCTTTCATCAAATATGTGCTCCTGCTTTTAAAACCTTGAATGCTTTGTAGTTCTGTTTACATTTGAGATTCATCTACTAGTTTAATTGTAAAGGTTTTCTTTGATAAATTATTTTTCATGCTGATATATTTTGTTTTATATGCTCTTTTCTTTGTTATTCAGATGACAAAGCTAGCTATCATTCCTTGCACTGTTCTGTTAGAAACTTTCTTCTTCAGAAAGAATTTTAGGTCAGTATCCTACTTATTGCTGTTGCCGAAATTGTAGGATGAAGATTTTCTCACACTTCTTTAGCCATATTCTTGACCTTTTTGTTAACTATTGGATCAAAGCTGGAACTAGTTTTCACTTCTGTTAGAATTTGAAGTGATTATGCCTTTTTTCAATATATCATTCCCAATCAACATGGGACATTTTTTTGAATAAGAAAGCTTAATCATTTTTGAAATTTTGTCTGATTCTTGGAGGATGATTGAAATATTCTAAAGGTGCATGTGATAGCCAAGGGACTTATATGTTGAGTTTTCGTTTGTTATTCTCAAATGAATCTGGCATCAAGCATTTTTGTATTTCCATTCAAATTTATACTATTAAAATGTGGCATTAAACATATCCTGTTAGACTTAAATAGCTTAATGATAGATTTCCAGAGTCATGCATGCTTTGAAACTTGCTTTATTCATAAAGCTACTATGCTAAACAGGTCTTACATTGCGCTTGTTACTTTTTCTCGTAGAGTATAATGGAAATCCGTAAATGATCTTAATGACATCAAATACTAAACTGTTTTAGCACAGTTCCTTAAATATGAACCAGACATTTTATTCTCTTGCTTTTCTTGGGCATATGATATAAAAGTTGAAATTTTTAGTGTTTGAGGATGCACTATCTTGCAACTGAGGGATTTATCAGCTTTTAACTTGTTCGATTGCATTGCTGTCATGGTTTAGTACGTTCCGTCTAAGTAAAACTGGAGCAAATGTCTCGCTCAAACTACCATATTATTATTCCAATCACTAAACATATTCTCTAGCATCCATCCTTTCCCAACCCTTGTTATTTTTTGTTTGGCGTTTTTAAGATACCGTGAGCTGTTGAATTTTCTCTTTATGCTAATGATGATTTCTTCCGTGTGATATTATTTTCATGTCCTGTTGGTAATATTATGAAGGTTGTGATAACAAATTTGAATTAATCAGACTAAGGAAAGCTTCACCCATCTTAGTAGGTCAAAAGAAAAAAAAATGGTGGCACCAACGATTGAATTCTAAGGCAGTTAAAAATAAAAAGATGATAATATATTGGTACATAGTAAATAATATAATTGCATGTGAAATTTATAAATACAGCCACACAGGCAAAAGGTGCATTGTGCCAAATTTTGTGGTTGAGCATATATTGGAGTCAAATTTGGTATGTTAAATATTTCAAGTGGCATGAGGTTCTAAACTTAGATAAAAGCAATGCACGATGAGGGGCATCAGATACCTTTCACTCGTGTACACTGCTGACCATTCTTTTTAAAATTTATATAAAATTTTACGACTAGACTAGCAGACATCCACTTCCACATTTTTTCTTTTGTATTTTTGTATGATCAAAATTATTTTGAAGTCATAAATTTTTGGCTTGGCGAAATCCCTCATTCATAGAAAGAAGAAATGAATATGATGCGGGATGCGATAGGAGTGCGCGACCGAGGGGAGGCGAGCAAAGGAAGCGAGCGCGAGATTCCACTGTGCGGGATTTCACGAATCACTCGATCCCGCCTATGCGGGAATCGCTAGATTTCGCGACTCACGCGATCTTGCCAGCTCGTAGCGCGGGATTTGTAGTTCAGCGGAAACTTTATTTCCATGATCTTAGGGTAGTTTGACCACGCAATTCTGTCCCTTTTCCCCTTTCCCCTTTTTCTTTATGTTTTCTTTTTTTTTCTAATTAAGGTTTCTTTTAGGCATGAGACTATTTATACATTGTTATTTTCTATTTCTTCCGACTTTTTATTCAAGTCGAGTATTTTAGAGATGTTTCTTCTTGTTCTACGCTAATGGAGTGCTATATCTTTTTTCTTTTGCAAGTTTTGAGTGCAACTTATGCACAGATAGGTGGTGAAGCTCCTCACCACCTTAACATTGCTGCATCAGAGTTTTCTCCTTTGTTTTCAGCTGGCACAACTGCCAATCGATGTCTATCTCCTTCCAAGCATCGTCAAACTTCAATATTTTCATTCCCTCTCTATTCCATAACCACTTTCCCTGCTAAATCTGCTTCCAAAATACCTTTGAGGAGCTCTAAATCGGTAATTTTTAGTAGCAGAGCTAGTCCAACCTCACTTTCATCATAAGGTGATTTAAACACATCAAACCAAAATTCCAAATAACCTATTCTAACAACCCCACAAAAAAAAAATCCCCAAAATCATTCATATCAAAATTCATAGTGCAAGCCCTAAATTTTGAAAATCCATCTTTTCCATTTCCACCAAAATTTCACACCAACACTTTCTACCAAACCCTAAACTCTCAAACAAACTTTTACCTTTTCCTTTTTTCATCAAAACTCCATTAGAAGAATGAGATATGCCACCAAGGAGAAACTCTCAACGAGGCGTTTAGGAAATCATCATAGATGATATGTAGCAGGAAATCCTCCTAATGCAACTGAGGTTTGCCGTCTTTGAGAGGAGACAATCCGCGGACGTCACCTGTAGTCACAATGACGACTTGTCGGGTCAAAGTGGTGAAGTGAATCCCTTGCATAAGCCAATTTCCAGTGAAGAAGAAATAATATCATGAAGATTTGGCGTGAATTATTAGAGGATAAGCCAAAATTTTGGAATGAATATTGATTTGTCATATTTTGATGGTCATATAGATATGGAAGAGTTCATTAAGTGGCTTCAGACAGTGAAATGTGACTTTGAGTACCACGATGTCCTGCCAGACAAAACGCTAAAGCTAGTCGTCACTAAATTAAAGAATGGTTCATCTTTATGGTGGGAGAATTTGAAGCTTCTTCGACATTGAAAGAGGAAAAACAAAATCACTACTTGGTCAAAGATGAAACGAGAGATGTGGTGGAAATACTGACCAGTTCATTATAAAAAGGACATGTTCTCGAGACTTGATCACTTGCAAAAATAAGATGTTTCAGTAAGGGAGTACATACAGTTGAGTTCTAGCAGCTTATATTAAAATGTGGGCTAGTGGAGCATGAGGAGAAAACCATAGCTTAATATGTGAGGGTATGGAACTCATATATTGCCAATGTGGTCTAATTACAACCCTATTGGATATTATATGATGTTCATGCCCTAGCTTCAAAAAGTGGAGAGATAATGTCACCCGGTGATTGCCACATCTTACAGGCAGAGTTCAAATTTAGGATCATACAACAAGAGTTCACCCAACGGAACATTCAAGTCTATCCTACTTGAGGAGAAACTATTTTAGAATGGAGAATAGGTGGAGATTACTAGCATCTCCATATTAATCTCAGTCAGGAAGTGCGCCAAGTGCTACGATTTTGGGCACAAGTGCATCATATTGTCGAAACAAGTGTATGATCTCTTTCATTGAGCTGGAAGCAGTTGAAAAAAAAGATAGTGATGCATGAGAGAATGAAGAAGTCAGAGAGGAGTCTCAACTTCTAATCGACGAGGAAAAGACACTAGTGATTCAAGTTGAGCCCTTGAGAGAGACTCTAACTAAATTAGTATTAGTCATCCTAGAAGATAGTTTGTTTGAGGAATGAATACCAGAGAAGGGGTAGCCCTTTTTGATAGGGTTGCCAGATATCTTATCTGACAGTTTTTCTCTTGTGTGGCTATCGCCGAGTGAGAGTCTACACACAAACTTCATAATTTTATACTATTCCAGACCTTGAGATCTAATGTACATTCTATGATTTCAGATATTGCTGCAGATTTCTTGATTTGCAATTACATAATTTCGTCAGTGCAAATTTGCCAATGCTCCATTGATAGCCCCAGAATTATGATTATTACAATATATTTACTGTTTCATCGCCCCATAAGTTGTGGATGTAAATATGGCTAATATCTTTTTGTGTTTTGTATGCATGTCCCAAGTTTTTTGAATGACATTTTCCTTCTGTGTTATTGCAGTCGAAGCATCAAATTCTCACTAGCTATCCTTCTTTTTGGTGTTGGAATTGCCACTGTGACAGATTTGCAGCTAAATATTCTCGGATCTATCCTGTCACTCCTTGCAATTTTTACAACATGCATCGCTCAAATTGTATCCTATAATTATAGTTTTTCTTAATGTATGCAATCCCGTCACAAAGTATCAACATTAAAACCTGCCATCTGGTTGCACAATTTTGATAGAAATAGCACAGACAATAATTTGGCTTCCATAATTATTTGTGGGATTGTTTGATCGAGGAACGTAATGCATTCTATTTTCTTATATTTCAACCTTTTCGGTGTTTGATTTTAAGCAAAACAAATGTGAAGCAGAACTTTTTAAGAGATTTAAAATATCTCAGAACCTTTATTTTCCTTGCATTGGAAATTCCTTAAATCAATTAATTACCAAATCTTGTGTTTTTTCGCCCCTCGCTACAAGAGAGAGAAGAGAGAGAGAATATTTAAAACTAGCCAACAAATACAAAAAGAAAAAAGTCAATCAGTTTTTTTTTCATCCAGCAAAACAACACCAGCATTTCTAGAATATATGCATTCAGTTATTTTGCATTTTTTAAATGCATTCATTTTGAAAACATCTAACCAAATAGTCCGTGAAGCTTTACTTCCATTTGCAGAATGCAGTATAAATTAAATTAAACAGGACGTGAATCCTATTATTATACGTTTGAACTTTTATGGATCATCATTTGATAGAATGTTACCCTGAAATTAAAAAATAAAGTTGCTCTTATATTGTTGCACCTGAATCGGATAATTTTCTATTGCCAGAGACTAACGCAGGAAATATGTTATAGCTATTTACCCGGATGGATTGAGCCATTCAGGCGTAAAAATTTTCATAATTTATCTGAGATATATTCTGAAAACAATTAGAAAACAATTAGCAAATGAAAAAAAAAAAAAAAAAAAGTTTGTTTTTTCTAAAACCTTAACAAATCCTTTCCAGATGACTAACACAATTCAGAAGAGGTTTAAAGTCTCATCTACACAGCTCTTATATCAATCTTGTCCTTATCAGGCAATAACTTTATTTGTTATTGGTCCTTTCCTCGATGGACTTCTAACTAAACAGAATGTTTTTGCATTCCAGTATACACCTCAAGTTATGGTAGGTGAAACTTTTCATTCCGACAAACATTTATTTTTACTTCTTTATGACAAGTATGCTAATGAAAAGTCAATGTCCTTTTATTTTGCAGGTCTTTATTGTGCTTTCTTGCTTAATATCCGTCTCGGTGAACTTCAGCACTTTTCTTGTGATTGGAAAAACATCCCCCGTCACATATCAAGTTTTGGGTCATCTCAAAACATGCTTAGTTCTAGCATTTGGCTATGTTTTACTACACGATCCATTTAGCTGGAGAAATTTATTGGGAATTTTTGTAGCAGTAGTTGGAATGGTCATGTATTCTTACTATTGCACAGTTGAGAGCCAGCAAAAAGCTAATGAAGTGATTGTCCAGCTGTCACAGGTTTGAAAACTTGCTCCTTCAAATGCTATGTTAATTATAATATGTACCTGTTATCTGCTTATCATTTGAGGAATATTCTGCTCCACTGCATTGTCACCACTTAACTTGGGGCTTGAAATTAATCAGGACAGGAATGGATGATCGGACGATGGGAATACATTCTCTTTTTTTTTTATTTATATCATTAACAGTTAATAGTTACATATTAAATGAAAGAGTTACTAAAAAATTTAATTAAATTAACCAAATAAGAAGTTACTTTTCAAGTTGTTGTCAACATCTTCTATAAACATTAGCCTATCTTCTATTCATCTTATTTAGAAGTTTGAAACCTGAAAAAAATTTTAAAACAACATAATGAGTTATCTAAAAATAACTCAGAAGCAATCATACTTCTAAACTACAGTAATTCAAGGAAAAAATAATAATATATATGCTAGTCTTTCATATGTTATTATATTAAATCTTATAATAATCTAATATACGTATTCATGATATTTACTCAATGTGAATAATCTAAAACTTCTATATGCATTTACTTTTACTGTATTTTTAAGGTTCAATCTTAATTTTACTTTTACTTTTACTTTATATTCTTAACATACACATCTATATGTTTGAGTATCACCTTCAAAATAACCTACACATGCTTAGCGATATTATCTTGTTTGCACCGCAGTTAACGGTCTAAACATTACATATATAAAGTTTACCCTAGAAGTCCTACTCACCGAGTACTTAGATTTGAGTTTCACATTATTGTCTCATCACTATTATTTTCCTTTTCAAACGCAAGTTAAGATATACTGTAACAAAAAAGTGGATCCATGATAGTATGTATTAGAAATTATGGATTTTCATCATGTTTCTCAAGTACCAATGCTGCGTTGTTCTTAAGTGTATCTTCGCTTTGGAAACCTTTTAATGACAATACCATCACTCTCTCTCTTGTAAGAGTAATATTTCTTCCTGAGTGGATTAAGTTTATGTATGTACTTTCTTCATATATTGGCAATTGCTTGTGTGGTGAAGCTATCATTCTCTTTCATAATCCTTCCACTACAATTTGAACTTCTTCTAATTGGAGCATATTTACCTACTCAAAAACGACCCAACAAATCTAGATTGGCCGATCCAAAGGGATATTTTTTTTCGGTCTAGATCACATGGATGATTATTAATGGACAAAATCTCACTAAGATGAAATTTCTAGGAATGCCAAATTTTTTTGGGCCAACATCATAGCTATGAAACTTAGGAATGAAAGAACCTAATGTTCTTGGGTTGAAATAAAAGGCCAAAGATTGACTTTATGTTTCATGACGAGCTTTTATAAAGCCATTCATCGACCCTTAAACAAGAAATTATGCTTATAATTGAGTGTATGAATACTTATTAGCTTTGCAAATTTTAGGTAGAAAGCCTTGGTAGCTACTGTACTCTTTGGTGAAGCTTAGTGGTTGATTCCCTAAGATAGGTGAGTTTTTAGTTATCTTTTCTACTCTCCCTACTGCCAATACATTTTTTTTTACCCCTCCGCATAAGGTTAACCAATCCTAAATTCTTACTTCCCTAAATCTCAAGATACCCCCAACACCTTTATGAATCCCCTACACATTCTCTCAAACCCTTAAATTTCCTCAAGGCCACAATTCCCTATTAACCCTTAAGATATCCTGGCGAATAATTCAATATCAAGAGATAATATTTTGCTACAAGCAACCAGAGTAAAAAATTCATAGCTATTTATTGATCTAAAAAAATTAACCATTAGTTCAATAATATCTTAAACCTTTGATCTGGAGTTTTTCACCCTTTTCTAGTTTTCTCCAAAAAAATAAATCCTTGTAAGCCTAAATTTTTTAGCCTCAAATTTATTCAAATGTTGCATACGCTTTTTCCCCACTATCCAAATATCCGGCCCCCCAACTCCTTAGGATATTAATGAAGTTGCTACTTTATCATCAATATCCTATAAGACCCTACATCACCCCGTCAATGTTTTCTGTTGTTTATCACACTCTCATAGGCTTAGTTCTTTTATCATGAATGAGCGAGTTTTAGTAATGGACGAATCCCATATCGAACCATTTTTGGGGCCCTTTTGGTCCATACTCCCTAAAAAAGTAGTATCTAAGCTGATAACACTTGTGATTAGGGTTGTAAATGAGTTGAGCTTTGGCAAACCCATTATTTGTTCGTGTTCGACTCGTTTAAATTATGTTTTGTTCGTGTTTAGTGTTCAAATAGCTCCTGAATTATTTGTTACATGTACGATTTGATTCAAACTCATTTGTTCTAATTAAGCTTGTGTTTGGCTCAAATTTCAGCTCAAATGTCTAAAATTTCAAAAATTAATTCTTTACTTCTAACATTTTAAATTGACTGAAAATGGAATATATTTCTGCTTCAAAAAAAATCACAAGTCCTTAAGTGAAACTGAAAACTTAAGAGTTCCTCAATTTCTTTTTACTTTTATATAAGATTAATGATGGAGTTTTTCTCAATCTTGACGATGTGGGACAAAAGTCACTAAACTAAATAGAGAGAAAAGTTGGGGCAGGCCATACGAGTAGACTTTTAGGGGCATTTACATGCATGCCACCAAATTCTTTTGTATTTTCATTTTTAACTCCATACCAGCAGCCAAGCGTGGGATTTTTGGGAGAAAATGGGGCATTACATGCATACCCCCCTCCTTATGTATTTACATATCTAACACCTAAATTTTATTTTTTAAAAATCTGATAGGTATTTATATACATACCACCCAATTCTTACGTATTTACATATCTAACATCATTTACATATCTAACATCTAACTACATATCTAACATCTAACTTTTTTTTTTTTTTGACATTTTTATAAACAAAATTTGATATCATTATATTAACTTTTATATATTGTTTTTTTATTATTTAATTAATTCGAATCAAAACGAGCCGAACACCATTGAACAAAAGTTTGTTCGTGTTTGGCTCATTTTTAAATCGAGCTTAAAAAATTTATTAGTGTTCAGCTCATTTGCTCATCGAACGAATCGAGTTGTTCGCAAACAACAAGCTTTTTTGACACCCTAATTGTGATTGAGTTTCATGTGGTTCATGGCCTTCATTGGTCTTGCTACCATGAGTAAATGAGGTTCCAAAATGAGGGAGCCTTATAATTGCTCCACATGGTTAGTTGGTTTAGCTTGTTGTGCATGTAGCAAATTACGTATGACGGTTTGAGGGATAATGACCATTGACATGAGTTCTAATGTGAGGGTGAGATTTCTTAAAGCATATGAGAGTATTTGGTTTAGTCACGCATTGGATAGTTGATATGTTGATGCCCTCTCTCATTGGCACAAGTTTTTACGTTGAATATATGTTTGCCCAACTTTGATTTTCTTTTGCTCCTCAGATCCTACCAACATACATTTGAAAAAGTTAAGTGCATAGTTTGCAAATGATAATAACAAGGAGATTATCTTTTAGGAAGTTTGGGTTTTTTTCTGATGGTTTTCAGGCATCTCTTAATGCTAAGCCTGTGTAAAAGTATTGGATTTAGTCTCATAGCTAAAGAACATACTGGTGCAAAAAATATCATTTAGTTGGCTTTCACTCATAACCTTTTTTATTTAAAAATAAATTTGATCACTGATATATTAGACTAGCTTTCCCACTTAGATCCAAGCTTCGTAAAAAGTGTGGGTTGAAATGTGATTAATTGATTCCTGCAGCTTATGGTACGAATGAATGAGGTTTAAGAGTCCTGATTCAGATAGCTGAACTGCATAGTTGTGAGATTTGCAAGGCTTAAATATTATAAAATATAAATGTGAGAATTTAGTTAACATATATGTAAATACATAGAAATTGTGTGGTGTGTAATGTAAATTTTCTAAAATTAAATCTATCACAAACCTGATTAATTCCTTTAGTTTTCTAATATTCATTTTCTCATCTTTTGTTGATACTTGAAGGCAAAGGAAAGCGAAGCTGATCCTCTGATTGGTGTTGAGAATGGGACAACTTTGGCACCTGATGTTCTCACTTCGAAAGTTCCAGTTTGGAGCTCAGACAAAGATCTAAATGCTTGAGTTTTTTTTTTCCACTTTTTTTCCATTTGCTAATGCAAAGTTCTTTGAATGCATAAACAATTCTTTAGTTGGTTTCTTGAGATGGAATGTGGGACTCATTCATATAAATAATCTTGTTTTGCTCAGAATATAAATAAATATATATTTTTTTTGGTTAAATTATGGCTTTGTATTTTAAGGATTATTGTTATTAAAGTTCTGTTTGGGGCAGTTGTTGATTTTATTTATAATCTGCTGATAAACAGATTATTCTAATAATAAGCTGGCTTGTTGTTTGGGGTAGTTTCTTCAGAATAGCTTATTGGTAGTTATGATTGTATAATGACATTTATGCCCCTGTTTGGTAAAATTGTTTGGGGTAGCTTATTCAAAATAATTTATTGGTAGTACAGAAGCATATAGTGCAGAAGCATAAAATCATCACAGATCAGTTCCAAAAGATGACATACAGTTCTCGCACTCTCGTGAGTACCAAAAAAAATAAAAAAAAGGATAAAGACAAGTACAACTACAATGAGAAATATTAAAATATTCAATTTCAAACTCTGGCTACGTCTGTCCTTAGCTGCACTATCAACCTAAGAAATTATCGGATTTCCATCATTGCTGGCAATGTAACCTGTGGGACTGTCAGCCCATCGGAAGAAACCTGCAACGAGCTGAAACACCCTTGCGACAACCGTAGAACTGTCTCCTAAAGCTATTAGGCTGACGCGACGTGAGCAACGGAGCCGGTAGTCCACAATAAAACAAAACATCTCTGTTTGTCACTGAAATCCTAGAAGTCATGTTAGTATAACTGCGAAAAAAAAAACAAAAAAAATTGAATGTCAGATCTTATAAAAAAAATACACATAAAAATTGATCTATAATGTAGGAAGAAAAGAAAGACTTGTTGGATTAATACCATATATAACATCTGTTATAGACTCCCTCGGAGCAGTCATCTCAATAACACCCTCCGCATCATGAACTTCAAATTCATTAAAGTCATTTTCATCCTCAGGAACTGAAGGCTCGATCATAATTTTTTATGGTTCTTCATAGACATTCAGCTCATCGTTATCAACCATACTAAAGTTTGTATCTGAACGTGAAGGGTGTCGTCGGATGAAGTTATGAAGTGTCATTGTTGTCACCACAATATGCACTTGCTTTTGAAATGGATATAACGACATATCACGTAGGATGACAGATGACATATTTCTTCTTCTACCCCAAACGTTCTTTCAATTACCCCACGTAAAGAGGAGTGACGTTTGTTAAACATTAATTTCCTACCACAAATAGTGTCACTTGCTCGCTCAAAATCAGGAATATGATACCTAGTGTATGGATATGGCTTCAGATAGCCCCTCTGCATAGAGTATCAAGTATCAACCAAATAGTATTTTCCTGTTATGGAAGATATTGTTATTTGCAATAAATACCTATAACTAGGAATTTTATAACTCAAAACATACATGAAGGGGGATGAGGAAAACCCTGCGATCTATCCCTAGTAGTATAGAAGAAAATCTAACAATCATGTGTGCTCCCTTCCCAGCCCGCCATAACATATATGAAACACATGTTGAAGTCACATACCGCCATGACATTTTGAGTAGTTAAACCACTTCAACCAATGTAAGTCACCTTGTCCTGACTGGGTATTTGGGCATCAACGTGAGTACCGTCAATTGCACTTATGTAATTCTGTTTTACAGGTTAGAAAATATTTATATTTTGATATGTACTTAAAGAAAACAATAGTTGCCTTGAAGTAAGGCATGTAACGGGGATCGATTGCGATTTGTCCTGGAGTATTAACAAATGATAGATCCTCTGGTTTGATGAATTTAGCGGCTAAGCTAACAAGTGTATGTATGCCTTTGGAGAAATAACACCTTGTTGTCTCCGATGAATGTTGAAATCTCTCCATAACACCCCTAATTGATTCATTCTGTGACAGAATATATAGTGTTATAGTCAATACCTCCCTTCTCATAGTTCTCGAAGAACCTTGGAGTCCGTGATTCAGGGATAACTCGTGTAGAAGATCCATAAATATCGGTACAGTCATTTGAAATATGTTACTGAACTTAATTGGATGTCTAGAAAGCATCTCACCCACCCACTTATCCCCAACAAAGCTGGAGGTCATTCGGGGTATACGAACACTGCTTGATCAGTAATACTCCAACAATAATATGGCAATTGCTACAGCCCATGTCATTCTCTTACGACGTTCATGTTGTGAATCCATCCTAAAGGAAGAAAGATCTCGGTTAGTTCATCAATTTATAATCAATAGAGCGAGTGAGAAATAAACAATGAGAACACTCAGCCAGTTATAATAAAAAAAATGTAGAGCTCTACTAATATGCATTCAAGAATCAAGTAAAAGTACATTTAAAAAAAAACATAACTCTAAATAATAGCTGAGTACATAACTTTGAAGAGTACATAATACAGTTCTTGAAAACATATAAAAACTCAATCATCCACAATAACACGTAAATATTCGACTCGTAATTCTGGTTCCATCGCCATAAATATGTGCATACATGTTGGATCCTCAAGTTATTTCATACATATTGCATGAAAACGTTTATCCTCTACTACTTCAAGGATGGTAGACAAAGTTCGAAGACAATCGAAGATAGTGCTATCAAGAAGTGAAGCAGGTGGTGGAGCTCCAAAAGCATCTATGAGTCTGTCAAATGAAGTTTTCACAAAATTGTCATTTTCTTTCTTTCTTCTTCCTAGCTTGGGTCTCTTCATCTGTGAGCTTGACTCCCCCATCTTCCTCTGGTTAACACTGTGTATTTCTTCTTCAACTGCCACAGGCTCTGGTGGAAAATCATCGGGTATTCCTGCAAACCCCATCTCACTAGGGCATGCACTAGGGTTGAATGCATGTTTTCTCGTTGCCACAACCCCCTTGAACATTATGTCAAGTTTATCTTCAAGATCCGACTCAATTCTGTTCTGCTTGTATTTTTTTGCTGTCGGCATTGCCTGTAATATTACAATTGTTTAAATTGAAAATATTTGTAATTAACAAAAAAAAATAATGATAATTTTACCTCTAATTTCTTAGCTCACCATTCAGTTGGAGCATTAATGGTCCGTTTGATGGGATCTCAACCCAACCTTGTGGATCCACGTTTCAGCTCCTTCCAAATTTTACACTCCCTCAATTGATCTCATTTATTTTTAAACTTCAGCCTGTCATAATCTCTTACAGTCAGTTCTTTAAATCTTTTAGCTATATTCTGTCAACCTTCCCTGTTGAAATAGGTGGTTGGTCTATTCCCGATCTCAATCTCGGTGATGCAGAGGTTGCAGAAAATATTTGTGACTTCCTTATCCCACATCGCTGACGTACCACCTTCATTTGTCTTAGCCATGGTGGAACTATATGAAGAATTGCATATGCATAAATAAATTCATATTGTTACTCAACATGAATAGGAAAACGAGATAGCAATGCATGTCATCCAAATGAACCAACAAGAGAAGAAATTCAATCATGTTATAGGCATACCATCCAAATGAACCAAGAGTGTAGCAATTTGCTCAAAAAAAAAAGAGAGAGAAGAATTATGTGATTCTGTCAAAGACCTACATCCACAGTAATGCATCAAACATGTTTTTATTATGAAATTGTGTAAGGTTTTATGTCAATGAAAGTACAACCAAGTGAACTATAGTTGTGAAAATAAGCAATAGATATCTTGTACATGAAATGCACCTTCTCATACATATCGTGGAATCCAATTCCACCCGAAGCAACTGTCAAGTGTGACAATAATTTTCTTCATTGTCAACACAAATATGCAACCCGTAGCTCTAAAATATAAGCAATGTGATAAGTGATCAATGCAACCCGTAGCTCTAAACACCAATGCAACCCGTAGCTCTAAAGACCAATATATCCCCAAAAATCATTACATTTAACCAACAAACCAAATAGTCCCCTTTCAATAACAGTGGTTGGATATAGAAATGTATTATTTGGAAAGCTGCACATGGATCAATGTTATTACAATATGGCTCAAATATAAAGAAATTCTTTTTTTTTTTTAAGCATCTCTATAGTAAGCTCCAATATATTTTGATAATGCATTACAATGAAATCCACTAAATATATTTTGATCAACCTTCATAAGCATACCCTCCATGACTGCTATCAACCATTGCTATCAACCAATAACATATGGTTGTGGGCATAGCATCATTAAATTCCATATGCAGCTTTGTAAACAAAATTAAAATCTAATGCATTAATGAATGGAACATCCATGTGCATTAATGAATGGAATATACATGTGCAACTTTAGATTTTAAAACCAAAATAAGAAGAAACTTCAATAAACTCATTCTCGAGAACTGTAGAAAACAAGCATAACTATATATGATTCACTAAATTCAAAATTTTTGAAAAGAACAAGATCAAAAGTAAGAAAATTTCATATCAAATGAAAAAATTCCAGCACTTCAAAAGTTTTTATTTGTTCAATCATTGCAGCTAGGGGAATTCTTCCATTCATGAAATTTATTAATAAATGAAATGTTTTCCTCATTCAAGATGCATAGAAACACAAAATTCACCTCTCTGCATCTGTCCATATCCAAACCTACCAAAAACGAGGTAGCAAGATCTCTCATTTAGGATTTAACATATGGCTCACATTTAGACCAATATCAAAGAATTCAAATAATGTATAAGAATTGAGTGATATGTATGTAAATGCCCCAATATATTTTGTATGTAACTGCATTGGAATTCATATGCAAGTGCAAGTGGTATGCCCCATTATATTTTTTTCAACAGAGCATACGAACAGAGTAGGAATTGAAGTGGTATGTGTGTAAATCACCCATTGTGATTTTTTTCAACAGTGCACAGGAATTAAAGTGGTATGTATGTAAAAATAACACAGATGCATCCAATTTCTCTAATTTCCACATGATCGTTCTTCTCACAATTGATAAGAAAGAATGAAAACTCTGCAATGATTCATTTGTTTTCCTCATACAAGATGCATAGACACACAATTAATCCACATCTCAACTCTCTCATTCTTCTTTTCTAAAATTGCAACCCTAGCCAAAATAAAACAAGTGAGGTATGAAACCAATTGCTTAGCAGTAGTTATTCCAACATTCCCAAGCAAAGAGTAATGTGAGGGTCGAATACATACTTGAATGAGACGAGATATGAGCAGAAGAAAGATCGGGGTGGGCGAGAGTGTGAGGTCAAAAATATACCTTATATATGTGTCGATCTCCGTGAGAGTAAGGAGCATAAGAGAGATTGGGAGGATGAGGGCGAGGGAAAGCAAAGGACACCTCCAGAATTCTTACCCTAACGTGATAAGTATACGCGGGACGCGGCATCCATCCCGCTTCGGCACATATTAAGGATTTCACAAATTACATTTAGGAGCGGCACAAATAATCCTAAGCCAACGTGATATTCAAATACAACGGCGGCGTTTTCAAAACGTTGACGCACTGATTAAGCTGCCCCAAACGGGGCCTAAGAGTTTATAGTTGATTCATACAAATCGATTGAACTCCTTAAATTGAATTTTGATCACTTCCAATAACTTGTGTGTGACAAAACATTAATTTGTTAATTATTCTTAGTGACTGATTTTGTAAATTTCATAATACATAAATTCATCTGCATTTCATTAAAGATGTTCGCTGAAGCGAAATGCATAAAATAGTCTGAAACTAAAGATGGATTGTATTGCACTGATTAGCTTTCCTTTCAATAAACTAATTTTCAAAATGCAACATCACATTTGCTTATACGATACCTGCTACAAATTGATAATCAATTACTCTCAAAATTTAATTTTGCATGTTAAAGCTCAATAAGTAAAGGTTCATGCTATTATACAGTTTGCAAAATATCATACTTTCATGTACCAATACTAAGAATGATGAATTGCATATATTCATCGTTTTATATGTAGAATAACAGTGATTAAAACATCTCATCTCAGTATTTAAACACACACAAAGCAACCACATTAACTAGAGTGGGGTGAAACATTAGGACTGAGAAGATACATCTTGCAGTCATGTGGTTCAACAAAAGCTGCAAGGCTTCCAAAAACATTATCCGCTACATCCTCGTGCTGCAGTAAAAACAAATAACAATGTAATGATATCTATTGACATAAAAGACGATTAATTTTTCTTTTCCATTTATTTTTAACGTTTAGATAGTAGGTAGATTTGGTTCTGATTAAAGTAAAAAAATAGTAAGTGTTAGAGATGTAAATACATAGGAAATGAGTGGTATGTATGTAAATATTGCTCTTTTTTTAAGAACATTCATAATTTTTTTTTTTTTACCTCCCATAGATCCCTTACAGAGAAGCTGGTAGATGTCTCGAGACCAAGAACTTCCCATTTGGCAGTGACTTTGACAGCCTCTGAACAGCGATTCCATAATGCTACAACCGTCCGCTCGCCGGATAACGGTCCAGCCCAAACCTGGAATTTGACGAGTCCAATATCAATCTATAGATAGCATTGAACAAAAAATCCGGTTCAAAATTAATCCAAACCTGGCTGCAGTTATTATTGCCTGTAACTGACACCTTTCTCCCTTGAACACCAAGAGGATCTGTAGAAAATTCAGAAGCTGACTCAGACAACTGAACTTGCTGTAAAAAACAGAAATTAATCTGCACTTTTACGTGAATTGAATAGAAATTGGATGCAAAAAGATTGTTATTTATCCTCCACGTTCATACATATGAGAAGGGATTCAAAGCTATAAGGATGCTCAGGTCCATAATATGAAGAGACCGAAGAAAAGGGAGCATTTACATGCATACCACAAAATTCTTATGTATTGATATATCTAACACCTAAGCATTCATATTTAGATGCATACCACTCAAATTTTTAACATCTTATCAAAAGAACCATCAGCACAATCTTTTTAAAAAGTGAAATACACCATTTCATGAATAGGTTTTATAACAAGGTGTTATAAGTGTAAATATCAAACTTTAGGCGTTAGATCTGTAAATACATAAGAATTGGGTGGAAGGTATGTAAATTTCCCGAAAAAATGATATCTAGCTTGGCAATTCAAAAGACAACTATCACTAACCAAAGGGAAACAACAGTTGAATCACTACAGCATAAAGTTAATTTTGCTAATGAAGATATTTTACAAATAAAGACAAGAAATCTAACTACCTTGGTTCACAGCAATGACCTCCTTATTACTCAAGATTTCCAATGTTTCAGCAGTCATATTTCTTACATCGCAGCCAATCAAAAGAGGAGCCTACAAAAAAGTATGTTTTTGATAAGGCGAAGTAAAGAAACAATAATGGATAAGTTTGTCAGAACCTTTCCAAGGAATCAGAGATGAGAAGACATTCCACAAATTAAAGCTCACAAATCCAGAGCTATAATTCTGTGCCTTTTACATATTGTCCTAATTTCCATCAAACCACAAATATAAACGAGGCTTTGATGGTTGAAAGCATTTTATTGCTCTAATCTTACGTTCTGAAAATCATAAAATGGTGCAGCTAGGGAAAGTTTTGCGAGTGAAGAGAACCAGAATTGGAAGTCGAAGGCAAAATTTAGCCCTTTATCTCACAATTATAAAACTCAACGTGCAAAAATATCTCGAGTAGGCTCAATCCATAAAATTGACAATTGACGGGAGAGGCAAAATTAGGCATTTTACTAGTGAAATTTTGAAGCCGGTTTCTAGCCATCCTAATTTGAAAAAATGGCACTCCAAAAACTCTCTTGTTATGGCTTCTAGGAAGCTGTTTGAGATCCTGCAATCAAAAATCCAAAAACTCCATGGATCCTGCAATCAAAAATCCTCGCTTATTTCTTCTCATTGTTTAAGCTATCTAGGAAGCTGTTTGAGATCTTTATTTAGACCTACAGAATTATTCCCAATTTTTTTAGTTGAAAGCTTAACTTTAAAAATCCAAGCAAAATGACTGATGTTATTATCTATAACAATGAATTGGTACATTACGAAGGGAGCTTGATCACGGGAGCTTGATCAATGTTGCATTGAAGTTTGTGATAATTCAACCAATACTAGCCATAAGGCTAAATTTGGTTGCATTGATCGTGTGGCTGATTGCTATAAATTAATCTCATCCTATAGACTCTGTGCAGATGATAAAATGATGAAAATTGTTGATGGTCCCTCTTGATAATTGTCGGGATAGAAACTGTTAGACTCGCTCTGTTGTTAACTGACGCAGGTGCTGGAGTTTCCCACATGAATAAAAACTAGCCAGCCAGTTCACCTGGTTGACATAGTGGCCCCGTCCATGGGACCCGATCCGGGACTCCAAAGAATCAGCAGCAATAAGGTTGGTGGCACTCACGGCTCCCTTTTGTGTCTCCCGCCAGATTCAAGCAACATTTGGAGAGGGCGGCATTGTCGTCTACCCTCCTCTCCGCCTTCCTTTCACATCAACTTTCCTTTCTTGTTTCCCTCTTAGCCAAGTCTATTTATATTTTTGTTTTTCGAGTTATTAGACATATTTGTTGTGTGTTGATTTCAAATTCCTTTGTGGAGTTGTACTCCCCATTCTAGGGCTGCATCCGAGAAGGTGGTGATGCTCCAGTTGTATCCTCCTCCGAGGTGGTGTTGTATCATTCCCTTTCCACTTCCCTAATCCTTCTCCGCCCCTCTCCTCAGTCGTCGGCCTCCCCCCTCCATTCCTACGCCCAGCCGACCCATACCAATAGCTTTACCTTGCTAGCCATCCCTCCCAGCACTCCCAATCAACTGCTCCTCACTCCACTTCCACTACCCTTGTTGTCTAGCACCTTCCAGCCACCAATCCGCCTACAGTCAGTCACCCGCGACGCTCCATAGTTGTTGTCCTCGTAATTCTGCACTTTCCCCTCACTGCCATCAACACTCCATTGATGCTACCATCATTGGAAACCATCTCGAACCACCTAACCAACCTCCACTGTCCTTGGAATACACCTTAGAGGTTTTTGTCTGTGTCATTTATGTTTTGTGTCATTACTTTTTGTTGTGTGTTATTGTAACCCTCTCTTATATTAATAAAAGTTGTTTTGAGTGTTCTTTGTTTGTCCTACTAGTTTCGGTATCATTAACGCTTCACGCTATGCTTCATGTTCCCAATTTCTCTTGTAACTTATTGCCAATTTGTTAAATTACCTATGGCAATGGGTGAAAAAGGTAATTTCTATTCTTGAACCTAAGTCGAGTTTTATCTTAAGTATAATGATTCTAGTTTTCTCACTGTTGCATGTAAGGGGATGAGGTCTTAAACCCGACAGCATTGCCCTATTATGTGTCACATGAAAATCACACCCATTTTGTGTTTCTATCTTACAATTATTTTGTATGGAGATTTCTAATACTGTGCAAGATGTTCAAATATTTTGTAGAAGGAAGTCATCTGCAAGGAGATAAAAGCCCTTGAAAAATATGACACGTGGGAATTGGTTGATCTACGTAGAAAGAAGACAGCTATAGAGTGCAAATGGGTGTTTGCAGTAAAATATAATTTTAATAGCTCTCTAAAATGGTACAAGACTTGATTGGTTGTCAAGGAATTCACTCGGACCTATGACAATGATTACTTAAGAGACCCTCGCTCATCACAAAAATCAAACCCTATAAGAGTTTTTCTATGAAATGCTACTAATCTTGATTGACCCTAACAAAATTTAGATATAAAAAGTATATTCATCAACTGAGACTAGGAAGAAGTAAACATGAATATACCTACAGGATTTAGTGAAAACTTCGGCACAAGCATAAATTAAGAAAATCCTTATACCGGTTGAAGCAATCACGGAGAGCATGGTTTGAAAATTTAATTTTGTTAAAGGTCAGAGGTATACTCAAGCATAAGAAGATCATACAATGTCTTTTAGACATTCAAAGAATGGGAAGATAGCCATACTAATTGTTTATGTGGACAATATAATTCTTACCGGAGATAACGTATATAAGATGAATTGTTTGAAGACTTCTATCATCAATTTTTTAGATCAAGGGCTTAAAATTTCTCAGGTATTTGATTGGCATGGAGATTGCTAGATCAAAGAAAGAGATTGTTGTTTCCCAATGAAAGAATATTTTTTATTTTCTTAAGGGAACTAAGATGAGTGAGTGTAGGCTTGCAGACACTAATCAATCCCAATAAGAAACAAGGAGATGAGCAAGAAGGTGATCTAATGAATATAACTTGGTATCGAACATTGGTAGAAAAGTTAATATACTTATCACATACACAACCATATATTACCTTTGTTGTGAGTTTGGTAAGTCAATTTATACATTCGATATATGAGAAACACCTTGAAACAATTAATAAGATTCTTAGATACCTAAAAAATATACCAGACAAGGGCTTACGCTTTTGGAAGACCACACAATAGAACATAGAGGCATACAATGATGCAAATTGGGCGAGTTTAATTATTGACAAGAGATCAACCTCCAATATAATATGCTTATGTCTGGAAATATATGGTTATATGGCGAAGCAAGAAGCATAATGTGGATGCGAGTAGTGTTGAGACAAAATATACGACTATGGCTAATGGAATATGTGAGATGTTATGATTGAACAAAATTTTTGAAGAGCCATGAATCCCGATAAACATGCCAATAGAGTTGTACTGTGTGAATTAAGCTGCCATAAAGATTGCAGAAAATTTAGTGTAACATGATGGCAATGACCATGTGAAGATTGAACAAAACTTCATATAAGAGAAGATTAACTGTGGAGCTATTTACATAGCTTTTAACCTGAGTACGTAACAAATAGCAAATATCTTCACCTAAAGGCTTTTCAAGCCTAATTTTGAGCTTTTTGTAAGTAAGTTGGGCATGATAAATAACTATGCTTCAACTTGAAGGGGGTATCAAGTTTTTAGAAATTTCTATTTTTAGTATCTTTTATTTTTAGTATTTTCACTTTTTAGAATTTTATATTATTGGTATATACTGATTTCTATTTCCTTTTTTCTAGCACGGGAATCTCATGGCTTTGCTAATTTGGTTTCCTTCTCCTACTAATTTTCTTATAAACATTTCTTATGAAATTAAAGAAAAATAATTATTTTTTCCGTCTCCCAAAAACTACATGATTAGATATGTGGATTGGCCTAACTAGGGTTGTCAGCAAATAGTGAATTAGATTTTGAGACATCTTACAGCAACTACATATTATGATTTAATATATGCTACAACCAAATATGATTACAGCGTTGTGGGGTTTTGTTGTTTAGATTGTGCTGGTGATTTTAATAGGTCTCAAACTAGGCATGTCTTCAATCTCTCTGAATGTGCAATCAATTGAAAGGCTTATCTTCAACCGATAATTGCTTTATTTACCACCTAAAATTGCTTTTTGTACCATAAAGATAATGTATATAATACTTCTAAAGCTATCAAAAGTTATTTAGTCAAGAGGCTTTATCAAAGTTTGGGTTTGCACCAACACAGTCCAGTAGTTTACTGTGATAATCCAAGTGCCCTTAACTTAGTTGAAGATCAAATATATCATGAGAAAACCAAGAATTTTAATGTTCATTACCACTACATTAGAGAGAAGATTGAAGATGCTGAAGTTTCTATTCAGAAGATCAGCACAGAGCACAATTTTTTTGATGTATTCTGAAGTTAAAGCAATGTCCAAACTTCGTCGGTTCATTGGTTAGATATATCATGAGATCAATTTCCTTTTGATCCTCAAGTGAGAAAGCTTTAAGGATTCGACTAGACTTGGCATTCACTTTACTTCTTAAGATATGAAGAAGTAGATATAAAAAGGAATAGAGGGGTTATATTTAATAGCATCCTTGAACAGGCATGCACCCATATTTCCATGCAAACAAAGGTTGATCACAACACTTTTTAAGAAATCTTGAAGATAAAAGACTTGTAATTTTTGTTTCCACCTCTTTCTCTAATTGAATTTTTGTACTTGGTCCACATAAATCATTTCCCTAAGAGTGCTTAGTTAAAACTTACTGCTCTTTCCTTCCACGTAATCGTACTGATAAGAGTTAATTCAGTTGTAAGTTGTTAGCTGGATTAGATTGCAAGGAGTCAGGAAACTAGTCCTGGTTATCTAATAGTTAATTTTATCATCGTGTGACAGTTGATAAGACCTTAGTCGAAGGTTGCTTAATATTGTGATAAAATTTACTGTTTAATTTCATGGACAATTTTGCAATTTCTAGGAAGAGATGTGCCATAAAGATGAAAGGGGAAAAAATTGAGTGGTCTCATAAATCATTTCTCTCGGAATGCTTACTTAAAACGGACCGTTACTTTCTTCCATGTAATCATATTGCTAAGAGTTAATTCAGTTGTTAGCTGGATTAGATGGCAAGTAGTCAGTAAACTAGGCTTGGTTATCTAATAATCAATTGTATCATGGTGTGACACAGTTGATAAGACCTTATTTGAAGGTTGCTTAATATTGTGATTTAAAATTTACTGTTTGAGTTCATAGACAATTTTGCAATTACTAGGAAGAGGTGTCATAAAGAAAAATGGAAAAAAAACTGAGTGGTCCATCATCCGAATAAAGAGGGCTCCACTGTAGAAGGGAAGCCGAGAATGAACCTGCTAGGTTGAAAAGGCTGCATTTGTTGGGCTTGGTTTGGTCCGCCGTTAATGAATTACAAGCACCGGGGCATATTAGTGCGTGCACAAGAATAAATCAATTATGTTCAGAACATGATACGTCAAAACAAAGCGGGTATCATATGCAATATATAATTCCATCATTTTCAAAACTAAAAGCATTAGGCATGAAAGTGAAGAATAAACAAAGAAATAATAATAATAATAATAATAATAATAATAATATCAGCATATACTAACGGAAAAATTGTATTAGGATGTGCTAGATGAATAACATTTGTTCCACAGTAAAAAAAACAATAAAATTTTTACTTTTTTAATAGATCTTTTGGTTTTTTAAGTTCAATTATGTATTCTATAAATTATATTCTATCTTTCAATACCCTAAAAATTTTTTACCAAGGGAAACGTGCCACTAATCAAACTCATACTGATACGAAATTTGCATAAAAAAATCCTGATAATTTCATTTTCAACCAATTAAAAAAGAACCTTCATCAAAGCCCATATACTGAAATGTGATCGATACTCTGAATAGTTCATCCCACCATTGCCAACTTCTAGCATATCAGGGTCTAACCAAATAAAAAATAAAAATCATTCATCAGAAAATAACAACAAATAATGATGATCATGCATGAAATCCAGGCAAACATTGTAGGAATCACTTCCCAAACATAATTCAATAAAAATATAGAAGCGCTGGCTTACCATTCCAACCACCTGGTCCAGCATATGAAGCCCATTTGTTATTAATGTCAGCAATGGCAGTCATACTAAATAGGTGAAAATTACTAATTGACATATCAAATGAATGAATTACATGATAAATACATGAAACCACAAGAAAAATTCTCACCTATCCCATGTATCAGTTATGTCATCCGTTGTCCGCCAGCTATTACCAACCTCACCAGCCCATAAGGCTGGATCATCAACTCCCCTGCGAGTAAAAAGTATGCAAATACTTGGAAGCCATCAAAGAAAGCTTAAGAACAGGATTATGTGAAGAAAAAATTATTACCACTCACAAATGGAATAGAAAATGGCCCGCCCAGTTGAGTTTAAGGCATCACGCATGGGAGGGTACCTGAAATTGAAAATTGTCGAAGAAAATTAGAAATGAAGAACTTCTCACTACAACACGGATGCTTTAAAAAAGAGATCGCACCGTTTCTCAGGTTTGATCCCCAAGTTGAAACAATTGTCATATTTTATGTAGTCAATGCCCTAGTAAAACGTTAAAGATATAAATTAAAATGTTAGGAAGGAAAAAAGAAAAGCATGAGTGAAGAAACGCTAACATTTATGCATAAGTTCAGCCACTTAGCATCAGGAATCCTTGACTATTCTTACCCAAGACGCAAAAATCTTTGCATCATCTTCTTCATGGAAGAGGGATCCAGGACGAACTTGACATGTAAAAGCCCTGAATTTTCAAGCGCAAATCCAAGAATGTCAGATAGGTTTAATTATACAGAATAGCCTACAAATTTGAAAATCAGCTCAAAAACATCAGTGGCAATGCTTCATTAATTGGTAGTTATTCTTTTTTTCCCCTGTTGATCTACATGATATGTTATTAATGCCATAAGAGTCGGACCCGATCAAGATTAAAGTTAAATACAATTGATCAAAGTCACCTCACATGAAGCTGATTAAAAATGGTCCAACTACCATCAAAGCTACCTAAACTTTATCAATATAAGGTGTCGTAGTAATTAGAAAAAGGAGAGGCGACACAATTGATGCACCTAGATAGAGTCCAAACAGCTTTGACCACCATCCATATGATTTGAAATGGTTCATAAAATGGATTGTGTCAGAACGTCTGGAGAGTCAAAATTACTCAAGAAAGAACCTGGTCAAAACAATCAAGTTGGATGAGAACAGCATACTGCTGGTACGACACGTGCAATTTGGACCAGATTTATTCAAATCACTTATGCTCTCCGTACGCAAAATGAATTGCACGAGCAATCTGGGATGTCAATATTAGCTAAAAATGACATTGCTTGGGCCTCACATGCGAACCGATATCACATATACCTAGACACATAAATGCAAAGAAACAAAAAAAAAACACAAAAATGTTAATGAAAGGTGAAATTGATATTTGGCCCAGTGGGCCCCAAATATCAATTCCCTCATATGGGTTGAAAACTTGGTGTATTTGATTCTGATTCGAAGAGCTCGTGCCATGAGATTTGAACTCCCGACCCGAGAGACTTATGACAGAGGTCACACCAATGAGTTAGGTCTTTCGCACCTATATATATATATATATATATATATATATAAATATATAATATAAACTATTATTATAAAGTTACATTATTAAACTTACCCAGCCACTTTTCCGAACTAATCACTTGAGGTTCTCTCATCCCTCATTTAAAACTAATAAAAATAATAATAATAAAATAATCAGCTTCTTTCTCACACAATAAAACCAAGCAATCCCTCCTTCATTCACAAAAGCTCCCCACTCTACCTATTCCCACTCTCAACACTCAATACATTAAGCCCACACAACAAAAACCTTCATCTTTCGTCCATCTCTCTCCCCTCATCACACACAGCAGTCAACACGACCCCTCCTACACATCCCTCAACTCTCCTCTCTCCCTAATCGCACCAACCAGAATCACATTGCTCTCCTACCTCTCCCTCTCCTCTCGATCTGACTCTCCAGCTCAATTATCTTTCCCTCATCCTCCACAAAGCTCGCCACCCTCTCGTCAACTGCTGACAACCAAGACAGCCGTCAACAATCAACTTTCGACACAGCTTCCAGTAACTCCTCAACCACCCAAAGATCATCCGCCTCTCATCTCCATCACCGTTCGCACAAATCGGCCCTACAATATTTCTTACATTGCTAAGCCCTCAATCTTCTCGTCATTCAGTCTGCTCCTGCATCTCACAATTCCCTCCAGCATGCCTCACTGTCGCTTCTATCCGAGCTGCTTCCCATTTTCAATGCCACCCACAGAACCTTCCTTCTTCCTCTCACAAAAAGAAAGCACGCAACAGCTCTCCTTTCTCTCTCTCAGGCATGCCACTTTCCTGCATCCTCCCCTGCCTGCTTATGCTCAGGCCAAAACTGGCCTCAACTAAACTATCGGCCTGCTTTGGCTTTGGCAGCCACTCAGTCCATTGCTACAACTCTATAATGTATAGCCTACACCTGTCAGCATCTACACCTACGGAAGGCCATCACGCAGGCTCCCATACCTACCGTCTCAAGCACACCTCACTGTCAGCAATCCATTTACAGTAACCTTCATACTCCGCACCAAAGACCTGCTCTCATCCCCTCTTGTTGTCGTTCTTATTATTGTGTAACATGCCTCCAAGGACATAATACATCCCTTCTCCAATTCTTCTTGTCCAACCGAAAATCCACTTCAGTTCCTTCTCAAATCTGATGACATCGACAATCACTTGACAGCCACCTTAATCAATCTTTTTAACTATTCCTCACCTCTCTATAGCCTCCACCAATAGCTATCTTCATTCACCACCAAATCCCCTTTGCAAACAGCCACCACCACCCACGAATCTGTTTCCAAATCTTGTGTTTAACCTCGATAAAACTCAGCATTGTCAATCCTTGTGCTAGATATAAGGAAGAAATGTGAGCCCAGCAAGCTATTAAAATTGAGTACTTATATGCACTTTCTTTAGCGCAGTGAGGACCAAAACAAAACGGGACCACCAAATAAGTACTACTATGCGCTTTTCTTAATCCAACGAGAACTTTTCTTAATCTGAAAAGGAAAGACTGTTATTTTGGGTTTAATTTAACTGGTTCGAAGTCCCACACACACTTTTCTGTGTCTGGTGGGAGACAAAGATGTCCAACTATGGCGCAAACCATCCATACACACCTTTTTTAGCGAGGTGGGTAGGCTTATTTCTGGCTACATACCACCATGTCGGGGGAGGTGATTTCGAAATGCTGCTAGAATTTGGACTAAACAAGAACCTTAGTTTGAACAAAATGGGGCTAAATTAAAATGAAATAAAATCAGATAAACAATACATATAACTATAAGATTACCAAACTAAAATCAAATCTGCAAAAATAAAATAAAAAGGAGCTTTGGAGTGCACTTAAAATAACATATAGGGAACTTACAAATGACTTCAAACCTTGCTTAGCATGTGAACAGAAATTTCCGAATTTGATCAAACACTCGGAATATACAAAAAACTGAACTCATAATTGAATGAAAATGTTTTCTATTTATAGATAAAGAAGTAGTTTTGTAGGGTTCACTTAAATAAAATAAAACGTGCTTTCAAATCCTACACCCAACTAAAGCTGAAAATTTGAAATGACATCTAACCTAGGAATATAAATGAAATCTGATTTAAAATTGCAAGTTAATTTTCCAATTTGCACCTAATTTGCAATCAAATCCGCAACCCAAATGCACAACCGAACATAAGGTGAAATTAATAACTCAAAATAAAATCTTGCACTCATCCTAACGACAAAAATATAGTTGCAAGCATTTAAACTGAGATAATTTCAAAACTTACAGGAATTACGATATTATTTCTTTAATTTAAATGTACCACATCAAAATTTGTGCAAAAAAGTTTAAGTGCATGCATCCAACTTGAAAGCACGTGTGCACATCACAAGGCAATCTTTCAATACATTAAAACTCATCTAACTAAATTGTGCTATTGCAACGAATTCATTGAAGTGCAATGAGATGCGCGCACACTAATAATTAAGACTCCTATGTGCTCTGACTAGTGGCTGAATATTTAAATAAGTAGTCTGAAAATACTATACAACTTAAATATAAGCTTAAAATAAAATATAATTTAACCCAAATAGCACGCAAGCGCTCCAAGTTTTACCACATATCTCTTTCCAAATTTAATAAAAAATACTAAGTTATTTAAGCTTTTGAGTAGATCGCTCTACCTGTAGAGCGTGATCATATATTCCACTTTAGCTAGTCTTATCCTCCTTATTAGGATTGGAGTTGAGAGCACTGAGTTTGCATCTGAGCTAGTATGGTCCTCCTAACAAGGACCAAAGTAAATAAGACTATGCTTACACTTGGTAGTCCAATGCTCCTGATATGACTAGAATTGTCACGGTCAGACCTAGGGACTAAGATTTATCAAGAGGGGAATAAACGATCGAACATGAAAAAAAAAATTAATTTCCATCCCCAAATCTAATAGTAGAGAAAGTGTCATTGAAGAAAATAATTAAATTAATACAGTTATGAATTTACCTTCATCTTTGCGAACCTCATTTTCAATACATGCTTTCACATATTTTACTCACTTTTACTCTATATTTAAACCAGAAAATATTAATTTAAAATACAATGAATACACATACTCTTAAACTACAGTAACATAATAGATAAAGAAACAATTAAATGATGGTCATACAAAATAAATCAATATAAAATAATTGAGATTTTACTAATCAGATATGTTCATTGAAGAGGGTTCGTATCATCTTATTATTAAATATATATAATCTTATCTTCTATATATATATATATATATATATCATCATGATATACACAACTTATTAAAAATGAAAATATATATATATTGGTTGGGGATTGGCAGATTGGTCATTTTGACGGAAGGCGTGTTACGATACAGCTGAGCACAGAAGATGATTACACGATGATTTTCTCAAACTGGGGTTTGGCAAGTGGGGTTTTTTGACGGAAGACATGTTATGATACAGTTGAGCTAGAAGAAGATTACACAAGGATTTTCTCAAAGAACTTCATCACAATCGAGGGCAATCATATGAAATTGCTCAAATGGACCTCTGATTTTGATCCCAGTCAAGCACCCCCAATTGCGCTTATATGGTTCTCATTACCTGAACTCAAGATTCAATTCGTTGATCTACCTATCTTATATGCAATTAGAATTATCCTTGAAAAACTTTTGCAAGTAAACACACCGACAGTTCATTTCTCAAAGCTCTCTATTGCAAGGATTTTGATTGAAATGAATATTACACTACCAGATGTTGAAGAAGTTTGGCTTGGCTCTGCTAATGATGGTTATTGGCAAAAAATTATTATGTAACAAAAACTCTACTACTGCAAGCACTGTAAGATGTTTGGATACCCGCAAGAGAAATATTTCAAATTGCACCCACAGTTGAGAACAAATAGTCAAAAGCACGAACATGTCGTTAGTGCACCTCATGTGTCTGAATGCGCTCCCAACAAACCTGATGATAGCCAACCTTAGGAGGGAATCACCACAAGACAGGAGTTGGTGTCTGCCCCTGGGATCCCTTCTCCTGACCATACTACAACGGATAATGTTTAAACTGAAAATTAGGATAGTCCAGCAGCTCCTATTCAAGAAGCATCATGTGCAGAGGTAACAATTCACACTTCACATACAATGGAACCTATCGCGGTGGCAACGACCGTCTTTCCTCCTACTACAGTTCTAACATCAAATCAGATCGAGGATCACATGAGTCAGTCTTCAGATGAAAAATGACAGGTTTACACTTCTCAACGAAAGAAGAAGACTGGGGGCACACTCCAACTTGGAAACTTAATGAATGATACTTTGGTGACTCCTGCAATGGCACGACTCTTCAAAGTTTATTATCTGGTTCCGCTCCTAAAACTAGAAGAAGAGGCAGGACTAAAGTGACTCGTCCCTAGCTACTTGTTTTCTGCATGTTTTAAATTTGTTTTACATTTTATTGAGTATATTCATATCTTTTTGTTGGGGTATTACTGTACTTGTATCGTATGGGTAGGGTGCCGCTTTTGGGCTCTTCTCATACAAACTTTATGTATCGTTTTCTATTTCAATAAAATCAGTCGTTGGGCTTTTCATAAAAAAATATATCTTATAGTTTGCAATCATCACAAGAGCACATCTAAAATTTATATCAATTAAGATACTTCAATATCATAATATCATTTCAATTACATGCACAAATATTTTATCATCTCTAGATAGTACTATAAGAGAGTGAACTTCATCAAATTCAACATGCACAGTGTAAACAAGTTATATAATTCATTTTATTCTCACATCTATATTAATGAATAAATGTTTATAATGTTATTCAGTATGAAATAAATGAATATACTTATATAACTTCATTTTATTCTCACATCTATATTAATGAATAAATGTTTATAATGTTATTCAGTATGAAATAAATGAATATACTTAAAGATCTGTAGCATGTATTTCAAATATGACCAATAAAATTTATGGAGCAATTAAATCATAAAAAAATTGTAGCATCCATCTACATAAGCAATTGACGAGAAGCTTGAGATTAAGCTATAAATTTAAAATTGGTATCAATAATCTTTTTCCAAAATTAAAGAATTAAAATATTCCTTAATTGAAATTTGGAATATTATACTACAAAAGAGAATAACTAAATTAAAATTATATGATTGATGAGTAAACAATTAAACGATATATATTTGAGAATTAAAATTATTTTAGGCATATTGACATAAGTAATTTAAGAATAATTATATTAAAAAATATTAATATAAATAATGTTTTGATATTAGGTATTAATAATAATTTAATCCTAGCATATTATTTTTGCACTTTGATTTATCTATTTACTTTTTTGTAAAAAAACAATGCAATCCTAAGGCAAGTTCTACCATGAATTTCAAAAAGTCTAACTTTAGATATTGAATTACTTAAGGACAAATAATGTTTAAGTTTAGAGGAATTTAATGTGTATAAAATTTATTGATTTATCGGGCCAATTGTTTGATAGAAAAGTATCGCTTAGACTAAAGGAAAATTTTATAAGATGGTGGTGAGATCTGCAATGGTTTATGGCGCAGATTATTAGCCTTCAAAAGAGACGATAAAACAAAGTTAAGTGTTGTTGAGATGAGAATACTTAGGCAGATTAGTGACTTGACACTTAGAAACAAAATGCAAAAAAAAACTATCCGTGAAAGGGTTAGTGTAGCTCCAGTTGCAAACAGGATTAGAGAGAGTCATCTTAGATGATTTGGTCACATTAAATGTTGAACCATCTGACGACCCGGTTAGAACAGTGGATGTTTTAGATTCAACTTATGTTAAGAAAGACAGAGGTATACCTGAAAAGACTTGGCCATATTGTACAAAAAATGATCTTAATCTATTAGAATTAAATGAAAATATGAAACTCAATCGGATTAAATGGAGAAAAAGGATTCATGTAGTCGACCACACTTATTGGGATAAAGAGTTGTTGTTGTTATTATTGGATAAAATTTATTGATGTAATCATGTGTTTTTTATACCATTTATGCATCATTTTTACACTTTTCTGGGATATATGTAGTGTTATTTGCAGTGTACATTAAAATTCATAAATCGGAACATATGGAGCACAAAATGGGTTCAATCAACATGAAAGCGCCTGACGTTCATGGCTAGCGCCTCAGCGCTTAAAGTAGGGTCTATAGTTGTAAAATCCAGAGAAGACAACATTCTAATGCTCCAAACTAAGTGCCCTAGCACCATAGCATAGTGCCTCGACACCATCCAGATGAGCGCCCAAGCGGCTGATGCAACCAATTCCAGTAAAACATACAGAGCACATGACACTCCAACGCTGCAAGAACCCCACGCCCAGTGCTAGCACCATCGCGCTACAAGTGCCAACTTTTCGTGCTCAAAGCCCAAACGGACGATTTTGAGTCACAAAATCCAACATCGTTGGGCCTCCCACTAATTTAAGGTGGTTTTGGCGATTTCTTCTACGGTTCGACTGGAGGAAGGCTTAAAATCTCTCCTACGCTCTTGGGTATGAGGGAGATGCACACACGGGGGTTGACACTCGTGGACACACAACACTCTTGGAGTTCCTTGTTATAGAGAGTAAATGGAGTGTGTGAGAGTCGTTATTTCATTAATACAAGGGTAAATATATGTGTCATTTCATTGTAAAATGAAGATCATTGTGGAGCAAAAGGAGAAGCACATCGGATTTTATCATTTCTTCAACTATGTAAACTTTCTATTTCTTTCATTGAAATTTAATGTGTTCTCTTCACACTAATCTTTTCGCTCCCTTGAATTAAAATTCTTTAAAATCTAGAAAAATCCATGTTATTATTTTGAACTTTGAATCAAGAAGTTTTAATACTCCAAACTTAATTTAGATCCAAACTAACAATTTAGATAGTTAAAACTAGTTGTCGAAAGAAGACTAGAAGCATAATTAGGTTAACACACATGAGTTTAGTGGAATAGGAATATTTTCAATAAATTCTTGCAATATTTTTTAGGAAAGTGAATGCCTGTGAATTCTTACATAATTATGAGAAGCTAACTAAAATATGGGATTCCAACACTTTTATATCTCGAAAAAGAGCAAGGAGTAATAGGCCCAATTGACAACTATAGTGGGAGAATCATTTGGAGACATTTAGAAATCATTGAACAAATTCAAGGAAGACATTCACACCATTTATAAAACTCTTCTCATTTATTTTAGTTTTTCACTTTTGACTTTAGGATTTTAGACACTTTAACAACACAAAAATATTCATCATTTTGAATATGATTATTAAGCTATTAATTTGATAGTTTAAGAATTTAATCCATTTCTCGTAAGATCGACACACAGACTCATAATTCATATACTATTTGATCGACACGTATACTTGCATGATAACAAGTGATTGATTGCAATATGGATCATTTAGCTAGTGAGCTCCAAAAATGAAATGGTTACATCCATATTACTTTGACCATGTGATTTGTCTAGTAGTCTCCACTATATTACGGTCACGTCTATAGTCTGTATATTTCTAAATGTTTATCAGTTACTTTGAGTTATGAACCATAGGGTATATCTAATAGGACACTAAGCCCTCTATTAGCTAAAATTCACTTGTATTAGCCTCCTTAAACAACATCTACCTCAAATTTACGAGATCTCCTTAGACATAAGCCCCATGGCTACTACTAATGATCATTCTATCATGTTGGATCGACTGCCTCCTCTAGATCAGAGATTGATAACTCGAGTGGCAGAACTATGGGATCTAGATTAAGTTCATAACACACACTCACACTATCCATTCTAAGCTTACAATGACAGTTGAATCTTAAATTTGTCGTTATAATATGATGAACAATCATGACTTTAATGACTAGCCTTAATTGAAAGTGTTCTCTTCTTATTATTGAGAGAAGAGATTGACCATAGGGACTTGCGCCTATGGGAAACCTCAAACCTCAAATCTTAAAGTCTTCGCAAAATGAGGGTTCAAATCTCTGGGTAGTGTCATATCTACTGTCTTATCTATCTTCTAAAAATTTAAACTAGAATCACAACATAAAACTCTCTCATTCATCATTTCGAGGGTGGCTGGGCCCAAATTTTTGGAGCCCACATCCTTCTTTAATGCTCTTTTAAATAATCAGGCCAGCTTTGTCAATGATATAGCAAGTGCCCTACCCATGTAGGACTTGTCAAAAGAAAATAACTAAGCTTGAGGCCTTACCCAGCATCAGAATAAATACCAAGCTTGAGGCCCTTCTCATGTACATAATCTGCGAGAACCTTAATGCCAGAAGGAAAAGTCTTCTTGTCAGGAACCAGCTGACCCTGTACAATAATTAAAAAATACAAAAAAAAAAAATCAAATGTTTTCTGGGACTTCCAAATTGGTAGGATGTGATGATGATTACTTAAAAATGCATGCCAATGAAAAGCAATTATGAGAGTATGGAAGAATGTTCATTTCAAGAAAATCAGAAAGATGCTTTTGTTTTTTGGGATCAAATCATCAAAACTTGTTCATTAATTCCTCCGTGAGTTATGGTATTAGATGGAATCTATGAAACGTGAACAAGATATGCTGTCAAAGCAACTGACATCATACACATGAAGAGATAATCATGTTTTGAAAAGGTATATCAATATGGAAAATAGGCCGCATATGAGTTTGTGACAGTGTTAATGGCAAAATCATATCTAATAAAATCCATAATCTAAATTATAAAACATGAGTTCAAAACAACTACAATAAATAAAAACACTCGGCACACATTATATTGGTTGGAAAAAAGTTTAAGAAAAATAATATGTACTAATTGCCTTGTAAATGGTACATTATAACTCAACAAATCGCATTTTTCCATACAGGGAGATAATACTATACTAACCATCTAAATAAGCTACACACGTATTTCCCTAGGAAAGCATTAAACCATATTATTTAGTGTACGTAGTGGGATTAAGGCTTTGTTGTTGTTGTTGTTGTTGTGACAAAATATCTATTTAGAAAGGTATCTGTTAATATAACATATGAATAGAGCACCTTTTAGAATAATCCATGTTCCAAAGGATAATTCTTCACATATTAAATGAAGAAGATCGGTTTATATGGACACCTAATAATCCACATATCCTTGACAGAGTAATCAATTAGCACTACGTAACATATTTGCTCATATTTTTTAACTAGATGAATGTCAAATAACAAAACATAAGCGATAAAGTTCAATCAGGAACGAAAATTTATGACATGAAGCACCCAAGTTATCAAACACGATTTAAATGAACCATACAGATTCAACAATCCTTGCTAAGAGTTTGGTTTGTGATGACACAATTTTTTAGCTACTATGAAGCCCACATAGGAGTCCAGGCCTTCTAGTCAGGCTTGGCCTGCTTCATTTCCTCTTTCAAAAAGAAAACACCATCCTCATATAGAACAATAGTTCAACTCCCAAACTGAATGCAGTTCCCAAGAAAAGGAAAAGTAGCAGCAGCACAAACTTATTTATTTATTTTTCTTCATAACTTAAACCTACGCAATAAACTCGTAATAAAGAGTGATAGAGGGACAGAACGGACCTTTAAATTGCGCAACAGAGAAGACCAACAATCATCTGTCAGGACAGATTTATTTAAATATCAAAAAGAGAGGCATATGAATCCATTTCAACAAATAAAAAAAATATCTACTGCAGAACATACCTATATTAACATACTTGTAGCCTAAATCAGCCAGGCCGGTTGAGATCAGAGCATCAGCTGCCCATACAAAATGAAGAACATCAACACCACGGCCATTAAAGGAGTGACAAGAATTTCCTTTCAAATAGAAATTAGCTATAGAACATGAAAACAAGCATTTTCCCAGACAATCTGAAACATGAGATAAGGCATGGCAGCTGTCCCTGGAAGGGTGTGAACAGAGGTGCGCCCCCACTCCGGACTACTAGGCTGCACATAGCCACAGAAGCCCAGAAACAATGCATGGCTGCACAGGCTTCCACAGAATGCCGGAACCTCTGCATTGTTGGAGAATGCCCTCCTGGTATCAGACCTTATACTGCCATTCCCAATATAGGCTGTCGAGTATGACTGTGAGTGATGCACATGGATGTTTTTGTATTTCTTCTTGTAGTATGTTTGCATGGATTTGTTGAGCTCGGTGAATCTCACTTGTACCACTTTTTCGTAGTAATCTGGTTGTAAGTATAAGATGATTTGGACCAAGCTTTAAATAGTTAAATTGGACAGAGTTTTGATATCGCAGACAATAGGGAAGTTTTGCTAAAAAAGAGTGGCCCTCAATCTCCCTAGAATAGCGTATGATAATCCAAAAGGATTTTATGTGGCTTGGACCTCTCCTAAATAAATTCATACAGCCAGAACTAATCATGTAGAGCTTTTTGTGACCTGGTCCTTCTGTTGATAGTTTTGTGTAACACTCGTCAGGAGGGATTTTTGCTATTTGTATACCTTGTTTGATTTGATTCTAAACTAACTGATAAAATCAAACCAAATAAAGCTGATTCATCAAACTTGAAACCAAAACCAGAACAAAACTGGCATAACCAATGCAACAACTTTTTGTTTTGTTTTTTGTTTGATCTTTGGTTTACAAGCATAAATATTCGGCAATCAATATTTTTTTCAATTTGATTCTTCGTGAGGAGAGGGCGCCACAAACATGACAATTAGGTGAGGATGGAGAGAACTTTTGCTTCGCACGAAGACTATGGGTTTTGATAGAGAAGCCGAAAGCAACAGTGTTGCTGGTGGGCAACTACATGGCATAGATATCAAGAAAACAATCTTTGAAAAATTGGAAGTGTCTGAATTAAGATGGATTGTATGACTAGTGCGTGCAACGGAGACTTATTAAGGGGAACTAGTCACCCAGCAATCGAGAGCCACTAACCTCATTAATTGCCACCATATCGTCACCTATATGTACTCTCACAAAACCAATTCAATGCTGCAGAGCATATCCTCATAGCTCATTCAATTCTGCTATCTATGGGATTGCAATTTTATTATCATCTTTTTCTAACTCAAAACTCAATAAACTACCTTCCGCAGCATATGATGCATCAACAATCTCCTCATTCAATTGGATTATTATTGAGTAATGTTTGCCAAAATCAGTACTAGTCAGGGTGCTAAGTTACATCCTGAAATACTCGCCTCATTTTCATTACCACTTGTACATATTTGTCTGAACATACGAATGTATCATTAACGCAAATCAGCAAAATATGCGGCCAAAAGATATCCAATTGAATACAAGTTACTTGTGCAAAATTTGTAGCATTGAGAAGACAGAAGGATCATCCTCCAGTGTTGTCCTACACAATATATTCTTGGATCAGCATAATGGAACCTTATTGTGTTACATCAGTCAATGTTGATGTAGGCACAACCTCATTAATATAGCTTCGAGTAGGCACTATCTCAACATACAATATAAAAGCATGCAACTGAGTTTCTGATAACACAAATTCACAAATTTCATCATTAATAACGTGCGCAGCCATAAATCCACTATTAATTAGATAACGACAAATTATATTCACAGCATTGTTATCCATACAAAAGTTCAATATGAAAAGAATTTATTATTTTAGATCGAGTGGTTTGCAGTTGATGGGCACTAATAATGATTCGTTGTTGCCACACCTATTCTACAGTATGAGGTCCTCTTAAACTGTAAGTTCGACACTGTATTGTAGCATCAATAAAGCATCCTAAATCATCATTATAGATATTTTAAGTTAATATAATAATTTAATATAAGGGAAATTCTCCAACATTCACTATAGTTTGAGTAAGTCTAAGCATTCTACTTTGTAGTTATAGAAAATAAATGTTTCCAACGGAAAAGATATCTTGATTTTACTTGTCTAACGAGGATAATATCCGAACATTATAAAAAAAGTATGATTTGGCATATGTGTTGACCTCATTTTTAGTGAGGTCTAATCTTTCTCTTAGGATTTAGGATCTAGCCTTAGGGACCTCCCTTCGACTATCTTAGAACCTTAAAAATGGGACCCGCCTTGTTCTAGAAATTCAACCCGCTTCCGTCCCCTTCTAGAGTTTCGCGTGTGTGGTATCAACTTCTAGCACTTAGAAGGATGAAACCAACATGAGGAAACCCAAAAGGGATTCCCTATAGGACCTTCCTGAGCCTTAGGGTGGCCTTTTGCACAATTCGCACTCCAGCGCACAAAACTTCGCAATTCGGAGAGTTGACACGTCTGATCGCCACAATTCGCATCGCTTGCACTGTTACCCGTCGAAGACTCGAATAAACCTTTTGGGACGATCGATCGCGAGTCGAAATTTAATGAAATTTGAATTTCGACGCGTTTTTGACCCGATTGTCGACGACGTCGTCCGAGCGATCTCGGATGACGAAACGGAATGG
>NW_018164567.1:438417-438639 GCF_001263595.1 Phalaenopsis equestris
AGTTAACCCCTTTACCCTTTCCCCTTTCCTCTTTAATCCCTAACACTCCCCTGCGCTCGAGCTCCGTCTCCCGCAACTCCCCCGTTCGCGTGTCTGGCCCTTTCCCTTTCTCGGTCTCGAGCCGTGCGAGCTCTTCTTCCTCCACGCGAGGGAAGAGTTGACCTCGTCCGTCCTTCCCTGACTTTCTTCTGCCCGCGGCCTTCCTTCCCAAAGCCACGCCAG
>NW_018164567.1:439838-440487 GCF_001263595.1 Phalaenopsis equestris
GGCTTGATTTAATTTTGTTGAGCTCTGACTTTGGCTTTTGAGTTTTCGTTGAGCTCGATTTTGGCTTCTTATTTCTCGTCGAACTCGGATTTGGTTTCTGGTTCTTGTTGAACTTGGTTTTGGCTTGATTTGAAGTCACGGTTTTGGGCATTGAATGGTTGGGTTTTGAGCTCAGTTTGGCTCTGGTTGGGGACTGGCTTTGGCTCCGTCTCTGGTTGCTGGCTTTGGATTTGGTTTTGTTTTTTTTTGAGCTCAGGTTGGCTCTGGTTGAGGGCTGGCTTTAGCTTTATCTCTAGTTGAAGGCTGGCTCTGGTTTTGGTTTTGGTCGAGCTCGGTTTGGCTTTGGTTGGGGACTGGCTTTGGCTTTCTTTTTTGTTGAACTCAGTTTGGCTCAAGTGTGGGCTGTGTTTGCTTGCTCTAGCTCTGCTGACTTGGTTTGATTCTAGTTGTTGGTCTTGAGTTGCTTCGTTTGGCCTTTGTTGGACTTGGATTAGCTCTAGGGTGGGGGTTGTGTTTGCTTGTTTTAGCCTTGTTGAGCTCGGTTTTGGCTTTGTTTCTTGTTGGGCTCGGTTTGGTTTTGATTGAGGGCTGTGTTGCTTTGTTCAGCCTTTACCCGAGGAATGGTTAGGAGGTGGCTTTGCTGACTTGG
>NW_018164567.1:441911-442960 GCF_001263595.1 Phalaenopsis equestris
CCCTTCGAGACGAGTGGCGGGTTCTATACATTCGGGTGACCGAGTAGCCTTCGTGGAACCTCGAGAATAAATATATCTGAGCCTAGTCCCATACTAGTGTTTGCGGTCCCCCTCATCCGAATTTTGTTTCTTTGTTTTATCGAAGCTTTGGGACAGAGCACTCGTGTTACTTTTTCTTTCTTTCGTGATTTCCCCCAGGAGTTTTTGAGGATTTACTTTCACTTCAGTCTTTTTCGTCGAGTCTCTCGAGTTTTTTCGCTTTTCCTCGGATTTCCTGGATGACGTTTTCTTCCAGACTTTGTTTTTTTTTTAGATGCATTTAGGTTTGCTATACTTAAGGGACAGTGGAACTCACAGGCGTACAGGTTTGCTTTACATTTTACAGCACTTAATTTTCTTGTTTCAACCTGCTACTGCTCTTCTTATACAGCATGTTACACTTGTCATTTTCTACTTGCTACTTTGCTACTGTTCTTCCTGTAAAGCATGTCATATTACTCTTGTTTCTACTTGCTACTGTTCTCCCTGTATAGCATGTCACACTAATTCTGTTTCTACCTGCTACTGTCTTTCATGTATAGCATGTTGTACTGCTCCTGTTTCTGCCTACTACCGTTTCACTTGCATGCTACTGTTCATTCCTGTATGGCACGCTTTACATTTTATAAATTTTAAACATGTTTACCCTTTTTACATAGGATGTTTAGAGGACTACAACCATAGGGCCGTTTGATTTGATACTATAACCGGACACCCTAGAAAACTTAAACTCGTCACGTCGAGGAGCTTGGAGCTAGCGCAGTGGGCAGCACGCCCATCTTCAACAGCAGAACATGTCTTTCCCAGCAAAACCTTTCCTTTTCCTAGAAATTAAACAACAATCCATAGGTTTTCGAGGTTGTTTGCCTAGCGCAACATAAATCCTCCACCTTTTCTTTAGGCATTCGTATAGCTCTGCTGTACGATTTAAGCCCTGACTCGTTCTAGGTTCCGAGGTTGTCGTCCGATAAGACGTAAACCCTCATATCTTCTAGGCAATTTGTGTGACC
>NW_018164567.1:444196-444741 GCF_001263595.1 Phalaenopsis equestris
ATGTGTTCATGTCCCTCATGAACCAAATTACCCTTCTTTACGTGCTTCACCCATTTCTTTCTTGGGTAAGTATGATCAACTCTTTTGGACTTCAGGACCGTCTGTTCGATCACCTTTGAACAGAGAGGTTCAGAAGTTCATTAGGACTTTATTTTTGTGTGGGGTCGGACCCCCGATAGGTGTGTTGGTGGGCTAACTTCACCTGGACGTTGTGCGTTGTGTAGGCCCCGCACTGGGTCATCGTTTTGTCTTTTCCTCGTATTCCTCCTGGTTTAGTTTGCTGCTTGCAAATTGAGCCAATTGTTTTGCCTTTTAACCGCTTGTTTAATTTAATTAAATGTCTTAATATTATAATTACTAAGCAAATGATAAATTTGAAAAACACATCTTAAAACCCACGAAATAAAAATAATTAATAATAAAGAAAATGTGTACCCAGTTCACAGAGCGACCTTTGCTTTTTTTTTTTAGTGTCCGAACTAAAATGATAAGGTATTGGCCGATACTGATCCTCAGAGCTTTCTTTTTGAAGCTGCTACGATGGA
>NW_018164567.1:444841-453956 GCF_001263595.1 Phalaenopsis equestris
GCAAACCCCACACCAAAAATAGTGCCGACATCCGTTTAATGGAGTCTTGCAACTATCTCGAAGATGTGTGTAGAGAATTGGATATTGTGTCCCACTCGAGGGGGTCTCATACCAATCTCAAAAGGTTGAGAATAGGATGTTGTGTTCCGTTCAAGGGAGGCTTATACCTATCTTAAAAGGTTGAGAATAGGATGTTGTGTTCCATTCAAGGAAGTCTTACACCTATCTTGAAAATGTGTGTATAGAATTGGATGTTGTGTCCCACTCAAGGGGGTCTTATACCAATCTTTAAAGGTTAAGAATATGATGTTGTGTTCAGTTCAAGGGAGTCTTACACCTATAGATGTGTGTAGAGATTTGGATGTCGTGTCCCATTCAAAGGGGTCTTATACCAATCTCGAAAGGTTGAGAATAGGATGTTGTGTTCCATTCAAGGGAGTCTTACACCTATCTCAAAGATGTGTGTTGAGAATTGGATGTCGTGTCCCACTCAAGGGGGTCTTATACCAATATCGAAAGGTTGAGAATAGGATGTTGTGTTCCATTCAAGGGAGGCTTATACCAATCTCAAAAGGTTGAGAATAGGATGTTATGTTCCATTCAAGGTAGTCTTACACCTATTTCGAAGATGTGTGTAGAGAATTGGATGTCGTGTCCCACTCAAGGGGGTCTTATACCAATCTCGAAAGGTTGCTTGAAAGGTTGAGTACCAATCTTGAAAGGTTGAGAATAGGATGTTGTGTTTCGTTCAAGGGAGTCTTACACCTATAGATGTGTGTAGAGAATTGGATGTCGTGTCCCATTCAAAAGGGTCTTATACCAATCTTAAGAGGTTGAGAATAGGATGTTGTGCTCCATTCAAGGGAGTCTTACACCTATGTCAAAGATGTGTGTAGAGAATTAGATGGCGTGTACCATTCAAGGGGGTCTTATACCAATCTTTGAAGGTTGAGAATAGAATATTATGTTCCGTTAAAGGGAGCCTTACACCTATCTCGAAGATGTGTGTAGAAAATTGGATGTCGTGTCCCATTCAGGGGGATCTTATACTAATCACGAAATGTTGAGAACATGATGTTGTGTTCCGTTAAAGGGAGTCTTACACCTATCTCGAAGATGTGTGTAGAGAATTAGATGTCGTGTCCCATTTAATGAGGTTTTGTACCAATCTCAAAAGGTTGAGAATAGGATGTTGTGTTCCATTCAAGGGAGTCTTACACCTATCTCGAAGATATGTGTAGAGAATTAGATATCGTGTCCCACTTAATGGGGTCTTATACCAATCTCGAAAGGTCGAGAATAAGATGTTGTGTTCCTTTCAAGCGAGTCTTACATCTATCTTGAAGATGTGTGTAGACAATTGGATGTCGTGTCCCATTCAAGAGGGTCTTATGCCAATCTTAAAAGGTTGAGAATAAGATGCAGTGTTTTCTTCAAGGGAGTCTTACACCTATCTCAAAGATGTGTGTAGAGAATTAGATGTTGTGTCCCACCATTCAAGGGGGTCTTATACCAAGTCTTATACCAATCTTGAAAGGTTGAGAATAGGATTTCGTGTTCCGTTCAAGGGAGTCCTACAGCTATCTCGAAGATATGTGTAGAGAATTGGATGTCGTGTCCCATTCAAGAGGATCTTATACCAATCTCAAAAGGTTGATAATAGGATGTTGTGTTCCGTTCAAGGGAGTCTTACACCTATCTCAAAGATGTGTGTAGAGAATTGAATGTTGTGTCCCATTCAAGGGGGTCTTATACCAATCTCGAAAGGTTTAGAATAGGATGTTGTGTTCCATTCAAGGGAGTCTTACATTTATCTAGAAGATATGTGTTCCATTAGGAAGGAAAGCTCGATGCCTCACATCCGAGCAAAAGGGTGATGGAGAGTTGTCACTATATTGGGAAGGAGGGCTCTGTAGCCCATATCCAACCTAATAGGTAGTGGAAAGGAAAATAACATTTCGGTACTGGCTCCGAGAACGACCTGAACGTAGTGCAAAAATTATGTGGTGTTGAACTCATAGAGGTGTGTCATGTGAAAAGGTTGACATTGGTGAGGAAGATATGTGAAATTTTGTGAGGTTTTGTGCAGAATATGAAATTTCTCGAGGATGTGAAGAAAATTAGTGCAGACAAGGATATTTGTGTTGCGCGAGCAAACAGTAAGAGACCTCGAAATTGAGAGAAATAAGTCAACAGATTTATTTTCTTTTCTTGTTGTTTTTATCACATTTAATTATCAAAATATATTTTCAAAATTCAATTTTTGTTGGTTGATTTTTCAAAAAAGTATTTTGTTTGAATTTTATTATTATCAAGTTTTTTTTGTTTTGTTCTTCGTTCATTGTAGTTTGGAACCAACGTATGGTTCCGTGGCTTTTATCCATCACATAGAAGGGCAATTGAACAAACAAACAAAAATTCTGAAAGAGATTTCATTAATCTGCTTCAACAGGTGTTACAGATTGAGTACACGCCAAAGCCTCAGAAGGTACAATATGTTGAATGCCTCAAAGTACATCTGAAAATATCTTATGCTAGCTACATATCACAGGCTGAGCATATCTAATACATATGTCATCCTATCTACTGTTTCAAAACATAGTACAAAAAGGTGTCTCCTAAGTGTCCATCTTCGGTGGAGTGAGCTCCTGATCGAGCTGACCTACTAAACCACACTCCAGGACAAGAGTTCTCTTTGCATGTGTCTTTGCATGTGCTTAGAGGTGCATGTGCTTAGAGGTGCAACCCCTCATAGCTCGTAAGGTAATAACTCTTCCAATTCAGGGTCCGGCCGGAATTCGTATGGCATTTTGCTGGCATCCATTCTTCTGAAAGTTACCAACAACCTGCGGTGTTGTGCCCCTGGAATGCAGTGTTTGGTGATGTCTGCTCCATTTCCTTTAAGAACCATAAATGAACCCACTGGCAGCAGAATCTCTACGGATCCTCTGAACTCACCTGGGCCAATGACATATATTTATTTCCCAAATAAAATGTTACTTCTGTTCATGAAAGAGACCGTGAAAAAAGGTCTCACAAAATCGTGATGGTCTATATGTGGGGGAATGCAATCACCTTCATCGTAAATGTTGATGTTACAGCTGTTGGGAATATAGTCGGCTGGAAGTATGCTCCATCGGCCCATTCTCTAGATCATCCATTTTATCATGGGAGGTAGCGGGTCCACCTCATCGCGTCTCAAAATCCCTAGGGGATTTCCTTGTTTGTCCTTAGTGAAGTTGTAACAGTAGCCACATTTTATGGTGATACTGCCCTTTCTATGCATTCATTTCCATGGCTCAGAATAGGTTCTTTCCATCAGAAGACCCGCTCAACTCCTATCTCTTAGATCAAAGATGCAGTCGAGAATACTTCTTTCTTCGCTTTTGGAGAAGACTCTAGTGCACAACTCCAAGCCTTTTTAGTATATCGATGAATCTTCCTTAAAATTCTTCATAAAATTCAAATTCCTTTTTGTTTACTTTACTCATTTTGTAGTATTATATTGTGGTGATGATCGGCGGCTATCGAGGGCGCTCCCTCATTTCAATATCAGCAAGAATCCAAGCTGGTGTTGTCTCTATCTCCAACGAAATATATGACTCCCCCATTGGGTGATTAGTTCTCTGAAATTCATCATTGGTGGACGTGTACTCCTCTAGAGTACTGTAACACTCTAAGTGGAGGACGTTGCAGTCCAGGCATTCCATAAATGCCCCTATAGCTGGTTTCCATGTAGAAATCTCGGCGTTGCATGTCGGGTAACCCGTACAAATCTCTTCTGAAACTCCTGGTATCTCTGGCTCTGTAGCGAGCTCAAACTCATCTTTATGGTAGGCAAGGTGGAAGAGGTCTCTCTCATGCCTGGATCATAGATTTTCCCCTCAGGATTAGGCGTAAGCAATTTTTCTACCTCCTTTTGACGTTTTCTTTCTTCATGCAGGAAAGCTTAATGTTTTCGGCGATTGGCATTTCTGCATTGAGTTCTTCATAGAGGTGCATCTGATAGTCTTTCATCATTAGCAGTGACTAGGCCCCTGGTTGGTGCAGTTATCACAAATGGTAGGTGAATAGTCCCCTCCATCGGGTCTTGTTGTACTATCACTTTCTTCCACTTTAGTGAGGAACTCTCCCTGGTGTTGATCTTTATAAGTGACGGTAATCCTTATTTTTCCTGACGGCTAACCACCAACATTATGGGACCCTCATAGTCAATGTCAACTTGATTGAAGTTCATGTCAAAGTCTATGGTGCCACCCTGCGGTGAACTTTTCTCGCTAAGTGCAAGGTTTTAACCATCTTTAAAAGTAAAATTCAGCCTCTGTCCTGACATTCTCTCTGCAGACGACAGAAAAAACATCAGTGCGCTGAAATTTAGCAGGAACAAGAACAAAACAAGGTGTTTATTAAACCAGATTTTATGTTATATTGGTGAGAAAATCATTTATTTATATTTTGCTTAATTTAGTAAAATATCGAACATAAAACTAGAAAGAACAAAACCAAAGTATGTAACTTCAAAAGTTTTCATTTTATTGAGGTTAATTTTATTACAAACCTTTTTTTTACCCAGTCACAGACGTTTGGCAAAATAAATAATCCTAGAATAAACAAAATTTCAAAATTTCAATTCAAGCAATGTCAGGCTGCATATTATATTTTTAAGTATCGTTCATTGATTCACAATATGGGCCTTTTGCCTCAGAAATCTACTAGCTGGTAGGCTCCTCCTGCGTAGACATTTTCTATGACAAATGGTCTCTCCCAAGTTAGCTCAAATTTTCCACCTATCTTGTGGCACACAAGAATAGACATTTTGAGCACAAGTATGAGATCACCAATTTTGAATGTCCTTGGGCGGACCAATATGTCATGAGCTTGTACCATTTTCGCTTGGTAAATCTCCAAATGTCATTGTGCTTCTAGTCGTTTGCCTTCAAGACTTTCCAATTCCTTAAGTCTGAGTTTTGCCCTTTCTTTTGTTGTAAGTTGATTGGAAATAGCGACTCGGAGAGACGGCTTCTGTACTTCTAACGGTAGTACGGCCTCGGATCCATACACAAGCATGTAGGGTGTGCACTGAGTGGGAGTCTTGAATGTTGTACGGTAGGCCCACAAAGCTTCTAGCAATCTGTTATGCCTATCCTTTTTGTTTTCATCCACTGTCTTCTTCAAAATCTATGCAGTGTCTTGTTGAAGCCTTTGACTAGTCATTTGCTCTGGGATAGTAAATTGTAGAGTACCTCTGTACGGTAGGCCCACAAAGCTTCTAGCAATCTGTTATGCCTATCCTTTTTGTTTTCATCCACTGTCTTCTTCAAAATCTATGCAGTGTCTTGTTGAAGCCTTTGACTAGTCATTTGCTCTGGGATAGTAAATTGTAGAGTACCTCCAGTCTATCCCATGCTGCTTGACAATTTTTTTGATTTATGTGATTTTTAAGGCTGTCCCATTGTCAGAGATTATTCTTCACGGAACTCCAAAATGGTAGATGACTTGGCTTTTGAATAACTGAAGGACATACTGTGTTGTAGCCTCTCATAACGGCACTGCCTCTGCCCATTTGGAAAAAAAATCTGTAGTGGCATGTATAAATCTGTGTCCTTTGGAAGACGGAGGGTCTATCAGACCTATTATGTTTGTGCCCCAACACTCGAATGACCATGATACGACTGTAGGGTGTAGCACATTTGGAGGTTGGTGCAAGACCACCCCATGCACTTGGCACTGATGACATCTTCTAGCTGTATTCATGCTGTCAGACATCATTGTTGGCCAATAATATCCAAGTCACTTGATCTTCATTTTCATCTTTGGCCCTGACTGGTGAGCGCAACACAATCCGACATGTACCTCTTTGACAATATTCTCTTTGACAATATTTTATTTTGGGCTTCGGCTCTGCTCAAACATCACAAGCACATTTGATCGAACTATCTTTTGTAAAGGACATCACCGATTAGAGCATATGACATAGCCCTTCTTGTGATGTGGTGTGTTGCTGACTTGTCTTTTGCCAGCTTTTTAGTCTGCAAATATTCTATTAATAGCTTACACCAATCTTTGTTGATATCAGCAACCGTAGTCATTGTTACTTCTTCTTTTTCGAGCTTGTGTAGATTGTCGAGGTTGATTTGAGATAAAACTTGTCTTCCTTGTCGTGTGATATCAATGGAATCCTCCAGGGGACATGTTAATTCTTTTGCAAGTTTTGCTAGAGCATCAGCATGGGCATTATCTCCCCAAGAAATATGGTATAAGTTACATTAAGAATCTACTCGAGCAACTTCATTGTGTACCGATGGTATTCTGTTAACCATGGCTTCAAAATCTTGTATTGTCTGACGACTTGTTGGATGAGATGACAATATCCATTATATCCATCGAGATTGCCAACTCCAACTCCAATCTGGTGATTAAGGCTTCATACTCTACTTTGTTATTTGTACACAGCTTTGTCAGGTGGCATGAGAACCTCAACATACCCTTTTCTGGCGTGATAAAGATCAAACCAATCCGTACTTTGTCTGGTATAATTGTGTCTGATCCTTTGTCTTTTCTGGCTGATGAAGCTCCGTCGAAGTACATCTCCTAGTGTTGCGCACTAGAGAATTCCATTTGTAATACTTGCTCATCTGTGCTCATTAATACTTGCTCATCTGGTAACTCGTCATTAAGAGGGGACCCAGCTGACAGTGGGTGCATAGCGAGAAAATCTGCTAAAATTTGTCCATTTATAACACAGAGGAGAATGAAAGTTATATTGAATTGCAACAAAATCATCGACCATCTTGTTAGACGTCCAGAGAGTGTTGGTCGGGTCATCAAATATTGCAACTGATTAACTTTCAAAATTAGGTTAACTTTATGAGAAAACATGTAATGTTTAAGCTTTTGGGCGGTAAAATTAACGCTAAACAATGCTTCTCAATAGGCAAATACCTTATCTCCATCGGTATTAGACGATGACTCAAATAGTACAATGTGTTTTCCTTACCCTCGTCATTGACTTGAGCTAAGAGAGCTCCAAAGCTCCAAGAGAGTCATCTAAGGAGAGTCATCTAAGGTCGCGGTATAAAGTATCAACAATTTTCTCTGTATAGGGGATGTCAAAATAGGAGGTGTCATTAAATATTGCTTAACATCCTCAAAGGCCCGCTGGCATTTCTCTTCCCAAATAAATTTTGCATCCTTTTTTATTAATGTCAAGAAGGGTTGATACATAAATGAGAGATTAGAAATAAAGTGTCTCAGATATGCCAACTTCACTTGGAAGGAACGTAGTTGTTTCAAGGTTTTGGGAGGAGGCATTTACAAGATAGCTTTAATCTTATCCAAGTCGATCTCGATCCCCTGATGACGGACAACAAATCCTAGAAATTTCTCGGAGGTAACGCCAAAGACACACTTTAAGGGATTCATCTTAAGGTCATATTGTCGTAACCATTCAAACATGACCCTCAAATTGTACAAATGGTATATTTTTCATTTACTTTTGATGACCAAATCATCCACGTATCATTCCACTTGGTTGTGAATGAGATCATAAAAAATCTTCATCATAAAAAATATGAGATCATAAAAAATCTTCATCATAACTCGTTGGTATTTCGCTCCAACATTCTTCAACCCAAACGACATCACTGTGTAGCAGAAAATTCCAATCAACATTCTGAATGTTGTAAGTGATGCATCTTTAGGAGTCATCTTGATTTGGTTGTACCTCGACGATCCATCCATGAAGGAGAAAATTTCATGTATCGAAGTGATGTCCAGTATTATTTCTAATATTGGCAGTGGAAATTCATACTTTGGACACGCTTTGTTCAAATCCTTGAAGTCGGCACATACACAGATTTGTCCATTTTCTTCTTAATAGGTACAATGTTAGCTAACCACGTGGGGTATTGCTCTTCTCTTACAAAGTTAGCCTATATTAACTTCTTCACCTCGGCAATGCACCTCGGCAATGACTTGTTGCTTTGCTCTATTTCGAGGCGCATTCTTCTTGGAGCTTGTTTTACTAGGGTCACATCTTTGTCCACCCCGAGCTTATGAACCGCAACCTCTGCTGACAGTCTTGATATTTCATCGTAACTCCATGCAAAGCAGTCTTTGAATTTTGTTAACAGTTTGATCAATTATAAAGATTTTTCATCGTTGAGTAGAGAACTTATAAACATAGATCAGGGTTGCTCCTCTGTCTCGAGGTTAATTTCTTTCAATTCATCAACAATTGATTTAATTTCTTCTTCAAATTCTGGCAGATCATTTTCTATTAGCTGATCAATAGAGTCTTCCTCCACATCGAGGCAATCCTCTTCTAATCTGCTAGTAACAACCATGCAAAATTTTGAATCATTGACTAGTCCTACTGTACCAAATCTGAGACCCTCTTTTGAGTTAGGAGCTCGACTTTTAATATTCCATAATTTTTCAAAAAGTTTGTCACTCTAAAATCTCCAATTCTACGCCCGATAATAATATTTCCCTATTTATTTGCACCCAACTTCCCAGGGCTTTGACCTCCCTGAATCTTGGATGTAATCATCACTTTAGTTGATTTGCACCCAACCTCCAAGGGCTTTGACCTCCCTGAATCTTGGTTGTAATTTTTACTTTAGTTGTAAAACTCAACATATTTTAACAAATCAATTGGCCAGATTGAAAGTAAATTAAGACGGAAGTGAAAAGATCATCACAATTTCATAAACATTTCCTTGCTTCACCAATTCAAATAACCATTTCACAAATCTCGAGACAAGGAGAAAGACAGAGAAAACTACTCAGTTCTCATAGGGAAAACACAATAAAACTCGGAATTCATATATAAAATCAAAGTCATACAAACAACAACAATTAAATAACTTATCTCTAATTTCTCCCCAAGAACACTCCTTGAAGTTCCTCTGAATCTCTTCCTTTCTTTACAACACACTAATGGAACCTCTCTAACCTCCAGGACCTCTAGAGTCTTCTCAATTTTTTGCCAAAATCTTCTTTTAAAGTTCTGGATGAGTGACCCCAAGAGTTGCCTAAGCATCCCTTCAAAATTTGGCCTTATTCAAAGCCTGATTGGGCATAACCGCCGAGCTCGCCATCGGCGGGCCCGCCG
>NW_018164567.1:458100-458619 GCF_001263595.1 Phalaenopsis equestris
GCCCCCGGATGACGAAACGGACTGCGCCAACGCGTCCGAAACGTCGATTGTGCGCGAGGAGGACACCTATTTTGTCGCGTCGTCGCGCGTGAGTAAATTGTGTTTAAATTAATATATATATATATATATATACATTTATATATATATTAATTAACCCCTTTACCCTTCCCCTTTCCTCTTTAATCCCTAACACTCCCCTGCGCTCGAGTTTTGTCTCCCGCAACGCTCCCGTTCGCGTGTCTGGCCCTTTCATTTTCTCGGTCTCGAGCCGTGCGAGCTCTTCTTCCTCCACGCGAGGGAAGAGTTGACCTCGTCCGTCCTTCCCTGATTTTCTTCTGCCCGCGGACTTCCTTCCCTAAGCCGCGCCAGTCCCTTGAGCCGTGGGTTTTCTTCTCTCGGCAGGGTGAGTCCGGGCAGCTTGTTCTCTGGTACACTGGAATGACATTTTTCTTCTCCCCTTCCCGATGCTTCCCTCGCTGCCACTGGCTTCGCCGCTCGGGCCAAGAGACTTTGGGGGGT
>NW_018164567.1:463029-464026 GCF_001263595.1 Phalaenopsis equestris
CTTCTTTCGGGCGGCCCCCCCCCCCCAAAACAACATTTCTTTCTTTTAAGTGCCGACAATATGATATGATACCAAAAGACTCTTGTTTTGTCAAAAATTTAAATAGTAGCAGAAATGACACGTCAATGGTCGAAATACAATTACGGTGACTCCAAATTTTTAATAATAGATGAATTCTTTTACCTTTAAAAAATAATGAAGAATCCAATTCCCTCATCACCATGTAATTTAGACTTGGATTAAATAATTTATGGTTCATCATTAATACACAATGATTACTATCATTGGATGCCACCTTAATGAGTCTCTACTGACATTGGATACTAGAAATTGATTTCATGCCTTATTATTCACCTAGTATGATGGAATAATTTCATGTTGAGTTATCAAATCAAGAATCTTCTTTGCTAACCTTCGTTATTGACTAACTTTGGACAAAGTGAATGTACACTTAAATGGTAACCATTATTGATAATAATTATTAAATTATTTGCTTCAATTGGTCTATTGAACTCTTACTGTGATTAACGATAAAGGATTTCTTTTAACAATAATATTGCAGGCAGCACGAATTGAATACCCTTTACAAATTTGACTAATCTCCTGGCTATATAAACCCTACTATAAATTTTCATTTCCACATACATTTAGCCTAATACTAAATATCTTAACAAATCAAATTCTTTCTTCCAAAAAAAAATGATAAATCAAATGAGGTATTAGCAGGCAAAGAAAACCTTCAGGGTTTTCATTAACTAATCAATGAACTTAAAAAGTGTGTTATTTTAATAATAATAATATTATGATGTGAATCAGAAATTTAACAAGTTAGATTCAAAAGATTAAGTATTTGGATCATGAATTTATAAGGAGAAGGAGAAAGATGAGAGGAGGTAATTGCTTATTTTTTCATTTATACACCTCTTTAAGAGCATCAGATAGATATTAATTTTTTTGAGTAAAATTGAGAAAAATAATTGATTCATATATATATATA
>NW_018164567.1:464109-465840 GCF_001263595.1 Phalaenopsis equestris
ATATATATATATATATATGAAAAGCGCAAAGGCTGATTTTATTGAAATAGAGAAGATACATAAAAGTTGTATGAGAAGGCCCAATAGAGGCACCTTATTCATACGATACCAAGTACAGTAATACCCCAACTAAAAGATACAGATAGACTAAAAAAATTAAAATTTGCAGAACACAAGTAACTAGAGACGAGCCAGTTTAGTCCTGACTCTTCCTCTAGTTTTAGGAGCGGAGCCAGATAACAAAATTTAAAGTGTCGTGTCATTGTCAGGAGCAAACAAAGTATCATCCATTAAGTTTCTAAATTGGAGTATGCCCCCAGTCTTCTTCTTCCGTCGAGAAGTGTAAACCTTCCATTCTTCATCAGAATACTGGCTCATGTGATCCTCGGTCTAATTAGATATTAGAACCACAGTAGAAGGAAAGGCAGTCGTTACTACAGCGATAGGTTCCAGTGTATGTGAAGTGTGAATTGTCACCTCTGCACCTGATGCTTCCTGAATAGAAGCTGCGGGGCTATCTTGATTTTTGGTTCGAACATTATCCATTGTAGTATGGTCAGTAGAGAAGGGTTCCCAGGAACAAACGCCAACTCCTGTCTTGTGGTAATTCTCTCCTCAGGTTGGTTGTCATCAGGTTTGTTGGGAGCGCATTCAGGCACGTGGGGTGCACTAACAGCATGTTCTTGCTATTGATTATTAGTTCTCAACTGTGGGTGCAATCTGAAACATTTCTCCTGCGGGTATCTGAACATCTTGTAGTGCTTGCAGTAGTAAGGTTTTTGTTCCATAATGATTTTTCGTCAATAACCATTGTGAGTAGAGTCAAGTCAGACTTCTTCTAGATCTGATAGTGTAATATCTCTTTCAATCAAAATCCTTGCAGTAGAAGACCTTAAGAAATGAACTGTTGGTAAATCTATCTGTAAAGGTTTCCCAAGGATAGTCCCAATTGCATATAAGAATGGTAAGTCAAAGAAATGAAGTTTGAGTTCAGGTAATGAGAACCAGATAGGCGCAATTGAGAATTCTTGACTGTGATCAAAATTACGAGTCCATTTGAGCAATTTCATGCGTTTGCCCTCAATTATGATGAATTTTTTTGAAAAAATCCTTGTGTAATATTCTTCTATACTCAGCTGTATCATAACATGTCTTCCGTCGAAATGACGCACCTGTCAAGCCCCAACTAGTTGAAGTCTTCAAAAACCTTCATGATAATCTCCACCTTTGGGCAACCTAATTGGAATTTTCCAACTAATATAAATTTGTATTTTCCTACACGAGTTGAATTTTCAGCATCAGAGAAGAATATTGTTGGTTTGTCCGTCTTTTTCTCTACTTTCTTGATGAGATTGCAATCTTCATTTCCTGCAATAGAATCATGGTACATCTGCGGGAATATCGGACTATCTACGAGATAGAAAGAGGAGTTGCATTTGTGAACCACTGTAGCATAGGAGGGTTTGACATGGTTATCACCGGCGAGGGCACCAGCGTTGGAAAGCCCTAAGGCCAATAGTGTGCTTGACACAAGCACCACAAGAGGTAAGGCAGTGCAGCGGAAAAGCACCGCAAGACTGCAACAGGAAGCAATGTCGGCAACGACGTAGCAAGCCGAATACGCTTTTGTCGAGATGAATCAAAGAGAAACACAAAATAGGAATCAGCCTGCAGACAGAGCCAAAACCATCGTACGGAAGGAGACGACTACAACGACGCAGCCCCCCCCCC
>NW_018164567.1:466088-503192 GCF_001263595.1 Phalaenopsis equestris
ATATATATATATATATATATACATATATATATATACATATATATATATATATATATAATTAAATAAAATAGGTATATTTAAGTCATTTTCTTTAGGAATATGATTCTTATCTAATAGCATGCACAGTCACTTTAATATATGTGGTAGTCAAAAGAGGTGGATGGATAAACTTTTCAAAGGTATTTAAGTTATTTTCTTATATGTATTAAATGAAAATTTATTAAATCAAATTTTCTTTAATGATTTAGAAAATTATTTTTATAATTTTATGCATATTGTGAGTTTTAGAATTAAAAGAAATAAATGGAAAGAAAGGAAAAATGATTTTTCAATGTATTTAAAAGAAGGAATTTAAAGGAGATGAAGGGTAAATGTTTAAGTAATACAAAATTACACTAAGGGTATGTTTGGCGCAGCTGTGGATTATTTATAATCTGCTGATAAGCAGATTATTCTGATAATCTGATAATCTGTAGATTATCAGAATAATCTAGCTTGCTGTTTGAGACAACTTATTCAGACTAACTTATTGGTGGTTAAATGACATTTCTGCCCGTCTGATAAAGCTGTTTGGGGCAGCTTATTCAGAATAGTTTATTGGTATAAAAGAAACATATAGTGCAGAAACATACGATAATGACAGGGATGTTCTAAAAGATACCATACAATTCTGACGTCCTAACGAGTACCAGGAGAACTAAAAAAAGTACAAATACAAGTACAACAATAAGGAGAAATATTAAAATATTTAACTTAAGACTCTGGCTACGTCGGTCCTCAACTGCACGGTCAGCCTGAGAAAACATCAGATTCACATGACTGTTGGCATGACTACTGGCAGTGTAATATGTGGGACTATCAGCCCACCGAAAGAAACCGCAACGAGCTGAAACACCTCTGACACAACCATAGAACTTCCTCCCAAAGCTATGCTCCTTACGTGACGTTAGCAATAGAGACGGTAGTCCACAATAACACAAAATCTCTCTGTCCTGGAAGTCATGTTTGTATAACTGCGAAAATAACAAAAGAATCAATGTCGGTTTAAGGTATTTTAAAAGTAACCAAAATTAAATACATATGAATATCAACCTATAACCTTATTAAAGAAAAACTTAGAAGATCAACAGCCACAAATAGCATCTGTGCTAGACTCCCTTAAAGCAATCATATCAGCCAAATCTTCACCTTCCTGATTTCCAAATTCATTAGAGTCTACATCATCCTCAGGTAATGAACTCTCACCCACAATTCCAGGAGTTTGGTCGAAGACATTCAGTTCGTCATTATCAGTCATACTAAAGTCTGTATCTGATCGTGAGGAATGTCTTTGGATGAAGTTATGTAGTGTCATTGTTGCAACCACAATATGCACTTGCTTTTGGAAAGGATACGACGGCATATCACGTAGGATGACCCATTTCTTCTTCCAAACCCCAAATGTTCTTTCAATTACCCCGTGTAAAGATGAGTGGCGTTTATTAAACATTTCCTTTCTATCACGGACGGTGTCACTTGCTCTCTCAAAATCAGGAAGATGATATCTTGTGTCAGGATAGGGCTTCAGGTATCCCCTTTGCATAGGATACCCGGCATCAACCAGATAATATTTTCCTAATACGAAAAACACTGTTAAGTAAAAAGATTGCATGCTCAAATAAACAAATTGCAAAGCAAAACTAATCTGATGGGGGGTGAGGGAAACAATGCGATCTATTCCTAGTGGCAAATGAGAAAATCCGACTATCATGTGCACTTTCTTGTGTCATGTGCACTCCCTTCCTAGCCCGCCACTACAAAAGTAAAGCACACGTTGAAGTCGCATACAGCCATGACATTATGAGTTATCGAACCACTCCGACCGATGTATGCAACATTCTCCTGGTTGGGTAGTCGGGCATCAACGTGTGTACCGTCAATTGCACCAATACAATTCTGTTTAATTGTTTGTTAGATAGTAATTATATTATGAATCGCATGACAAGTTATAAAATAAAACCACTCATAGTTACCTAAAAATATGGCATGTATCGAGGATCGTTGGCAATTTGTTCTGGAGTGGTGGCAAATGATGGATCCTCTGGTTTAATTATTTTAGCTGTTAAGCTAACAGGAGCATGTATGCCTTTAGAAAAGTAACGACTTATTGTTTCAGAAGAATGCTGAAATCTTTCCATAGCTCCTCTAATTGATTCATTTTGTGACAGAATGTACAGTGTTATAGCCAACACCTCCCTACACGTCATTCTGGAAGAACTACACGTCGTTCTGGAAGAACCCTGGAGGCCGTGATTTAGGCATAACTCGTGCAAAAGATCCATAAAAATTGGTGTTGTCATTCTGAAAATATTTGTAAACCTTGTTGGATGGCCAGAAAGCATTTCACCAACCCATTTGTCTATTTGGAATAAAGCACATGGTACATAATTTTTGAATGAAGTTTGATTCCAAATAGACAATTCATTCCAAATAAATTGTCTATTTGGAATGAAGTTTGTCCAAATAAAGTTTTGCTGAACTTTTGGAATGAAGCACATGATAGACAATTTTTGGTGTATCATGTCTAACACGGACAGGAAAGGCTTTTTGAAGTGTCCATGTTCTATAGTTTGACACTTAACATTCTTTTTTGATCCATTTCACATCAGTTTTTGTAGTAATCAATCATGTATATTGGCAAGATCAGTAAAACCATTTGAATCTTTTCTCTACAATTTACACTTCTCTATGAATTATCTAAATTTAAAAATTGCTTCATTCTCCATAGTTACCACTTATGATTTATAAGTTTGATTTCTTTTGTAATTAGACAAACCTGAGCATCACCTTTGTTCTTAAATATTAGTGTCAAAATGCTTTTTCATTAATTCTTCGACATTCTTTTAGTCCTCAAAATTTAATTGAACAGGATTACTAATCTCATAACCCTTTGAATCTTTATAGGCATCACATATAAACATAAAGATTAACATTTATACAACTTGTTTAGAGAAAACTGCACTTTACTTTTATGGATCAATATATAATATATTTTATTATTGCTTATTACATTGTTCCTAAATAATTTCTTTCATAAAACTTTAATTTAATAATTTTTTCATAGTAAGATTTATAGCTTTATTTGTTTTTACTTTGCTCATTACACTCTCTACAGGACAATATCAATCATCTCAGTGTGGCAATACATTTTCTCTCGCAAATATGCAGAAAATCCTCTCTCGTGCCAAGTTCAGTGTATAATGTCAATCATCTTGTGAAAGCAGTCAAACGAAGATTATATGCAATAATGCTCGAAGTAAAATAAGAATAGAACACACACAATTCCACAGATATATACTGCCACAAAAAATAGAAAGTTGATGGTGTAACCAGGATCCTTAAATGCAGCAAGCATTTTTTATCCTCTTATTTTTTATATGATATCAGGGCATTAGGTTTGGCACTTAGGCTTTTAACATAAACCGAAACAGGATCCTTAATAGCAGCAGTTTCCTATAAACAGCCCATAAACATCAGCTGATGAACTTGAAAAAACAAGAAATATTCCTTCCTTCCATACAGATGCTCACAAATTGTTCCTTGCTCTGCGTATAAAGACATTCTTGGCTATGCAAAAATTAGGAAAAATCGAATGGAGCAGAAATATTTGAAACAAAATTCAGTCTAAACAGTTGTTGACAAAAGATTTCATGGACAAAAGATTTCATGCTGCAAGATTTCATGCTGCAAAATTTACTTCACGCCTAAAGAAAAAACAAAAGTAATTTTAGGGCAAAGAAATCCACTCGCATTGTTTGAGTTCAAAAACAACGAAGACGACGAATCCAAATAATAAACAAGGTTTATGGTCGGATCTATAGAAATAAACGACGTTCGCGCATCAACAAAGAACCATTTACGGCCACCGATGTTCGATTGCTCTAGAAGAAGCATTCCTTACGAATTAACAGTGAGGGAAAGCATACCTTGCGATTGACAGGGGACGAATCGAAAGGAAACTCTCCGATCTCCTCTACGGGGGACGAATCCAGGGAGGGAGAGCGCGAGGGAGAGCGCGAGGGAGAAGAGAGAAGAGGGGCAACTAGGGCAATATCACGAGCCGAACGCGGGATGCAGCCCCCACCCCGCGTCACAAAACAATTAAGGATTCACAAAAGTAAACGCACTGCGGCAGGTATAATCTGCACAAACGCAGGTTCCAAACACGAAGGCGGCATTTTGAAAACGCCGCCGGACCTAAATAATCTGCCCCAAACAGGCCCTAAGATGATACTAGCAAAGAATGTGTTGTAACCGTGCAAAATAAAAAAAAGGTAATAGTGTGCATTCGGGTGCAAATTTTTTAGGTTATCTATGGTTTCAATTTTGAAGATACTTTCGAGTATGACGGTAATCATGTTTTTAATCTTAAAAAGATAAAAAATTGTATACTTAAATTGGAATGAAAATAGAAAAATTTAAAGTGATAGTTCAAACTTTTATAAAATAATGGACAGCATTTTCTTTTGATCATTCATACAAGATACTTACATATGAATTTAATGCATATTAATATTATAATTGCTCACTGAGACAAGTTTCCTGTTGAATTTAATTCTCTTTCTCAAAAAGAAAAGTTGTAGATTAATATGTCAGGCATAAGAGATTTAGTTGATAGAGGAGGACCACTGTTGTTAGGTATTATGATTACAGTTTTTTTTTTCACTTTTTCTTTTAGATAGGGATATACTGTTGTGTGAATTTAGATATTTTTTAATTCCAGATTATTTTGTTATATGTTGGCTTGAGATGTCAACAAATTGATATAATTTTTGGACGTTTTGATTTTATGTGTATTGTACTTATGGATTATTGTAGCCGACCCCACGTAGTGGGATTAAGGCTTTGTTGTTGTTGTTGTTGTTGTTGTAGTTATGGATTATTAGTGGCTTTTTTATAAAATTAAAAGTTTTAAATCAGATGAAAATTATTTAAATGTTAATGTCGTTCGATCGCAGTTCCTAACTGGATTAATTATAAGCTATCAGGTAGGATCGTAACATCCCTTTTATAGGGAAGATTTCAGTGGAGAAGATAAGCCGCAACGCTTTGGGGTACAGTTTCAGCAGAGGCCTGGAGCTAAAGTGTCTATTGGAAGGTACAGAGATGATATGTTTGTTAAATGATATAGAGATGAGATGTCTGTTAAAGGATACAGAGATGAGAAATCTGTTAGAGGATACCCAGATGGAGTGCTTGTAGAAGATACAGAGATAGTGCCTATTGGAAGAAATTGAGATTTGGGAATAAAGGTGAGCCTACTGAACTTCATGGAGAGAACAGATCCAGATGATTTCCTTGAATGGATGTAGCCCGTCGAGTAAATCTTTAAATATAATTAGGTGTCTGATGACAGAAGAGTTATTTTGTCATAACATATTCTACACTCATTGCACTATGAAAGAAAATGTATGTAGTCACATCATCGATGGAATAACAAGAACATAGCGTCTATGAAGATGATTAAAAAATTGAGCCTCATGCCTCATAGGAATTCCCAACTGTATTCCTTTACATGGTTGAAGAAGGAGAACAAAATCAATATTGAAAGGAGATGACTCGTAGAGTTTATGATTGGGAATCAACTGCTGGACCAGGGTTGGTGCAAAGTGGTGCCCATGGATGTCTGCCACCTTTTATTTGAGAAGGCATTGGCAGTTTGATCATCAGACTCAGCATGAAGGATGCAAGAATACCTACTTCACAAAAAATGACAAGCACATAATCCTTCTACTTTATGCAGAGTTTGGGATTACATGTGCCCTTACTAGTAGAAAAGTGTAAGCAGGATTAATTTTTGTGATAATAAAGGATAGCAGGATAAAGACACTAATTCCAAACACAGGGCGGTCACTACAAAGAGCATATCAGAACATCATGATTGATACCTTACCACCATGGCTGCCACCGTCACAGAAAGTTTCGTCCGTTCTCACGTCAAGTAGGACTGAACCAACTTAGGATACCTTTGAAAGATTTTGTAGGGCAAACTTAGCATAAAGTTTCAATTCAATTCAGTTCAGTAGTTCACCCTTATATGGTTGGACTGATATGGATGGTTGCTAGCAATTAGAAAAAACTCAGGTGTTTTGGGGGATAATGCAACCGCAATGAGATCCATGAGATCCATATGTTTTTAGGAGGGCAGTCAAAGATTCTTTAGTCTCGAGAGATTATAGTAGCTCATTACCTTCAACGTGCTGATATGATTTCATACTATAGAGAGGATAAAAGCTTCAACAGATAAGGTCGAAGCTCCCATAATCATGAGAAACTGACATTGCGTGTCTGCTGCAAGAGTCCCGAACTAGATAGTTGGCCCCTACGGCAAGATGTCTGGACTGCGGGCTATTCACATCCTCTGGACTAGAGCCAGCTAGAGCAAGCACCTCAAGAGAGCCAGTTGACCCTACTTCTCATAGAATTTGCCGCCAAATTGATGTGAGAGCCAATCCTTTGTTACCCTAGGTCTATATATGTTATTTTAGTTGTGTATAGGTCAGTTTTTCATGTATTTTTGTTCAGGACAGCTGTCAGCTTCTAGTATTTTTCTACTAGGGTTGTATCCAAAGGCGGGAAGATGTTTTGGCAGTAACTCATCCGAGGTGGTGACCGTCTCCCAAGGATCGAATGGTGTTGCAGCTATAGTTTGATCACGTGAGGGCATTTATCCTCTATTTCCCTTCTCCCGCAACCTTTCTTTCGCCTTCGCCCCCACCGTATTTGCTACCACAATAGAAAAATAGGCCCCTTTTATGGTTTTCCTATAGCTCGCAATTTCCTGCCGCCTCCTTTCCCCTCCCTTACCTTCCCAGCCTTCCTTACAATCACCCCAACCTACACCACCCTTCCTAGGCTCCCTCACAACCACCTAACTTGATGTCCAGCCATCGAACAGCCCTACCCCCACCTCCTCTTATTGCTGCCACTTTTACCCTCCCTTTTGGCTTCCTTTCTCTAGATGACGCTCGACGCCCCAACCACCCATACCTCTCAATTTTCTCTTTATCGAACTACGACCACCACCTTTGAACCTCACCTTAGTGGGGTATTTGTGTTTGTATCGTTGTATTCCTATTTTCGTTGATTGTTTCTGATTGTCTATTTAAGGGTCTGTTTGGGGTAGCTTATTTGGTGCGGTGACCTATTTGGGTAAACACCATTTTGGCAGCTTATGCATTTTCAAAACACTGAAAAACAGCATTTTCACACCACACCTATCTAGGAGCGGTTACAGCTTTCTAGCTGCGGTCCGGCTTTTCCAAAAAATAAAAATTTGTAATAGCTACCGCACCTAACTTATCAGCAGATTATTCAATAAGCTTCAACTGCCCCAAACACACCCTAAGTTTCAACAATAATATAATTATTCCTTTGTATTTTGAGTTAACACTGATATTAGCAAACATTTAAAGAAATTCTTCTATGAACTTGACCTATCGAATAAATTTGATATATCCAACTTACACACTTATTATCCATTGTTTTCTAATGTATGATACATTGTGCTCTGGAATTCACTTGCAATATCTACCCATTATTAGGGATTTACGCATATTTTCATCCAACCCATTAGGTGTTGCAATACATGCCTATTTAGACAGGAAGTTGAAAGGGGTGACGAAGCTTTTTAAGGGGAACGTGATTAGATGCTTGCATCTGCTGCCGGTATGAACTTGAGAATGGTTGCATATTGATTGGCTCATTGGATATAAAAATATCTAGATTAATATCTCCATAATTCACAATATTTTGAATATCTAAAGAAATTTCACAAAATATACAACTAGAAGGAACAAAATCTCACAAAATTCATTCGTCGAATTTTTTTTTTAATAAATAACATAATTTGTTATCAAATTGCATTGGATGGAATACTCCAAAGTAAGGTGTAATGATTGAGTTCTCAACTGATCTCGCTAAATTTTCTATTTCTATAAAATTTAATGTATACATCTACACCTTCTAGATTATCTGGACCACATATTTCAAGAATTTTAGGTCACTTCTTTCACCAATTTTCATCTTGAATTTTACCATATGGTAATCATGCAATAAAACTATTTGGAGGTTAACCATAGGTCGGTTTCGAGTCCCTTAAACCAAATTTCAAGCGAGCAAATAACAATGAATGGTGAATATTAACTAGCTAAACTATCCTTAGTCATAAGTAGAACGGTGAAATCATGAACTAGCTTATATTATGGATCCGATAAAAATTTGTAATAATAATAATGATCATGCAATTGCACATTATCTAAGGCGATAAAAATCTTGGTTTTCACTTTATTTACTTTAAATTGAGCCACAACCACCTATAACTTACTATACCAAAGCACCAATAGAAAAATTTTATCTATGTATATTTGTTACTTATCAAAATTTAATAATTATGTATATGCAAAAAAACCAACAAGAAAAAAAATTACAACAATGAAGCATTGAACGAATGAAGAACTTATTCTAACCATTTTATAATGCTAAAGGAACGAATGCAAGTAGAATGATGTCTGCTATTAATGTATTTGGCACAAAGGCAGAGGTGGACCTTAAAGTTGCACCACAAGGTTCACTAGATGCCCAACATTAAGAGCAGCTCAGATTTTTAATCCTGGCAGTTTCACAATCAATCATCATCTTTCAATCTTCATTAAGATCCACAAGAAGGGGGCACAATCACTCCATATCAAATCAAATTTCCATATTACAGGTATACAATAACCTCCACACCAATACAACAATTCATAGCTAGGGTAATATCTATATTTACATTTTTTTTTTTCATTTTAATCATATTATCTTTATAATTAATAAGCATTCCCCATAGTAACAAATAAATGAAGATGAAGATAACCAAGAAGAGAAATAAGTTGATCACGGCATTTACTCGTCTATAATTGGTTTTTTTAAATAGATCAATTCATAGATTGGTCAACAAAGTTAAATAAAAACCCAAAATTTAAAAAATCAACTAGCCAACCTTTTGCTAAAACCAATTCAAATAAAATCATAAATGTATTTCAATTTAATCAATTTGATTTTGAACAAACCGAAATTTTGCTTTATACAACAACAACAACAAGCCTTTATCCCACTAAGTGGGAGTGGCTATATGAATCCATTTTCTCCATTGTGTCCTATTGAGTGTCATAGTTTTATTTAATTATAATAAATTAAGATTATTTTTTATACAACCTGCCCACATCTTTTCAGGTCTATATCTACCTTTCTTAACATAATTCGAGTCTCAAGCATCTACTCTCCTAACTGCATCATCATATGGTCAATGTTTAATGTGACCAAACCATCTAAGTCGTCTCTCTCTAATCTTGTATGCAACTAGAGCTAGAACAACCCTGTCATGGTTTGTCTCTAAGTGTCAAGTTATTCATCCACTTAAGCATCCTCATCTCAACAACACTTAACTTAATTTTGTGCTTCTCTTTTAAAGGCAACATTCTACGCCATAAAACATTACAGATCTCATCACCATCTTACAAAAATTTCCTTTAAGTTTAAGCGATATTTTTCTATCACAAAATAGTCCTGATGCATTCCTCCACTTCAACCAACCAACTTGAATTCTACTAATAACATCCCCATTTATACCCCCATACTTTGAACAATCGATCTGAGATATCTCAAACGTTAACACCTTTAATGATTTGATCACCCATTTTTACAACTTTGTCACTAGATCTACTACTACTAAAATTACAATCCAATTATTCAGTTTTAAATCTACTCAAATGAAGACTTTTAAGTTTTTTCTTGAACTCTTTCTCTAGTCCTATCCACAAGAAGGATATCCTCAACGAAAAGCATACACCAAGGTAGATTCTATTGTAATTGTCCAGTAAGAGCATCCAAAACTAAAGCAAAAAAGATATGGGCTTAAAGCCGGTGCACAATGTAATCCAACTGAAATAGGAAAATGCATTAACTTAATTCCTCTATGATGCATGACTTTTCTTTATATCTAAGATTATTACAAATTAAAGTTCTACAAAAAAATCATAAGTCTTACATCTCTTTCCTATCTCCTCACCATCTCTCTCTCTACATCGAATGGACATCAAGATTTATGAAATGGCAAAGACAGAGCAGTGGAATAGCTAGTCTAAGTGAATTTAATTTTTCAATTATAATACTATTCAATTTTTTTATTTATTTGGTTTAATGAAGAGAAAAATTAATAAGAAAATAAAAAAATCAAATAATATAATTTTTAAAACCAAAAAATGTTATTTCAAAATCAAATCAAATCAACCAAATAAACCAAACACGATTGATTCAGTTCAATTTTTTGGCTTTAATCAAATAATGCACATCCCTAACTACTTTTAAAAAAATGACCAAAAAAGGGCCCTAAATTGATACATTCAAAAAAGGAATGCCACCTCCCAACAACATTGATAATTAATTTTCAAATATATAACTATGTAAATATTTTGAGAATGTAATGAAAAGTACACTTGATTTGTCAAAACTTTGAAAATTTGATTGTATGATTGTAATGGTTACAAAAAGAAAATTTTAATTCAAAAAATTAAATAAGAAATAGTAATTTAATTAAGATAAATTAAAAATGAAATATAAAACATCTCTTTTATTATAATAAAAAAGCTAACAAACTTATGATTTTATAAAAATAGATGTAAACATTCATCAAGCACTGGGCCACTTATGGAGGGGAGCAAGCCACCAGACAAAAGATCGCCTCGTTAAAAAAAAATTGTTTTTTTTTTTTTTGTTTTAAATTTCATCTATCTTAAGATTCCTTCAGGAAAAAAACTTCCCCCAGGCACACGTGTTCTTATAGAGAAGGAAAAAAACAACAAAACTATGACTGGCCAAACGAATATAAATCAGTAACAACAAATCTAAATGAACATACCAGTCTCCTTAATTACTGTCTCGTTGATTCCGCAAGCAAAAAAATTCCAGCTATTCCATCTACGCCCATCAAGCACCAAAAAAAAACAAAAATTTTTGAGAGAGGGAGAGAGACAGAGTCAGCAAATCTCGCCACGAAACTTCACTAACAATGTGAACATGGTCAAACAAATGTCAAATTCCATGAAATTACCGCAGAATATTAAGGGCAAGGAAAAAAAACTGAGTAATTGCTACAGAGTCAATCGCCGTCTACCATGAAGTTAAAAAAACATCAAAAATGGAGAAAAGAAACGAACCCCATTTGAGGGGTTAAGCCCAATGCGTTGCTGAGGTGAAGTTTTCCATAGTTCGAAGTGTCGAAGATTTCGATTCTAGAGTTGGAGTTCGGAGAATAGTCAGTAACAGAACTGAATGTTCCGGCGATCGCCGGAGAAATCGCTGCGATGAAGAAGAGAAGGAAAATAGAGGGCAATCCCATTGCAGTCACACACACACTCCCTCTATCTCTCTCTCTCTATATGCAGCCCTGAGATTTCTGGTGCTGTTCTGCAAGTTTGGATAAGGGAAGTCTATTTGGAGCTGCCGTCACCGGACAGGTAGATTTAACATCAGCGTCACCGAAGATATAGTTCATTGGAAACACATTATTGAGTTTTTAACACTCATTATCCAAAAATAAATATTAAATTAATCAAAATTTTAATATTAATAGTTTTTTTTTTTTTGAATAAAAAGTGAAATGAAAATTTTAAATATTAATTTTTTTTATAAATAGTATTAATGCATTGATAATAATTTTTATTTTAATTACTATCATTTATGATTACTATATTATAATTTAGAAAGAAGTAATATTATAAAAAAAAAATTTCTTTTGGGTTCAATTTAGATTGATATCTCTAAAATCATTATATGATGAATATGATGGCATATCATAAAGTAAATTTAAGCTTGAGAAAAATTATTTTTTATACTGATTAAAAATTTGATTGAAGAAAATTTGTTGTAAATTTTCATTTTTTTATTAAATTTGATGAAACTCATTAGAGAAATTTGTTTAGCTAATGTGAGCAATTTCACATTTTCTTTTCTTTTTACAAAATGCCCATGATTGAGCAAATTAAGGGTCTATTGGGGCAGCTACAAGCAGTTATGGGGAAGCTAACTGGTTGTTTGCTTCAGCTATTTGAAAATAATTGTGTGGCAGTTATTTCTAGACAAATAATTATTCTGCATCTATTTAGTAATATTTTTTTTAACAGAACTGTCATAGCTATATATTTGATGCTTCAGAGGTAGAAATTCACTTCAAAACAGTACAAAAATTTAGATACACACTTCACTTAACAATGAATACCAATAGTACAAAAAAAAGACAAAAATCACCATTTCTCTTGAGATTGAATTGGCAACAATACCATATGCATAAATTATTTAATAACCTCCTTCACAACTCAAAAATTTCAACCAGTTAATATTGAACAAATATATAAACAAAACATGTGTTTAATGAGTCAGGGATACCAATAATATCCAACATCATTTTTACTTTACTCCATTAAAACCTAGTTTCCAAATTACAAATCTCCCCCCTCACATATCGCTCATCTCCCACAATAAACAAAGCATGCCACTTAAACCATAATATATGTATAAGATGCTGCTTGTTGATACACCTCAACCATTTTCTATTGCCTCTCCGTATACAACCTAAAAGCATCCATTAACAAAATGCATTGGAGAAAAGAAAAGGTACTAAATCAAGCCCTATTTCCATTACAAACATAAATTCATCCAAATTTTTAAAATTTGATGCAACATAATTAGCATCAACACAATTTATCAGCAAAAATAATGAAAGACAAATTAAAATAGAATAGAGATCGGTGTATGTACCAAGGCCCTCAAGTACCGCAACCTCTCCTTAGAAATTTCCTCCCTCGCCTTCCATTTATGCAAAATAAACCAGCAAAATCAAGTAATTAAACCAAAATTTGAATAAGAAATTAGGGTTTCTCATGCAATTTCGCAACAATATGTTGGAATTCCGAGAAAGAGGATTTGGAGAGGTAGGACCCATCGGGGGCGAGGTAATGGCGTTGAATTTGCTTGATAAGCAGAGATACATTGGCCGACGTATTATGAGTGCTCCATGGACTCACCATTGATATCAAACAAAGGAAAGAAAACGAGCAAACACAATATAAAAGAGTGGGGGAAGGGGTCGAACAGTAGAGGGGTATATGCTATAAAAAGCCAAACCTCTAACACGGACCATAGAGCTTGAGTTGTGGTCGGTGTTTAACCATAACAACAGGACATCGTTACCCTGACATGCTCCCAAAAGAACAAACTTTGCGCTGCTCCCCACGTCGTGCTCCCAATGTCATCCCAAAACGGACCTTCAGGTGAAGGACAGTCCAATTTCATATCTAAATTTGTTGTTCACATATTTATAATATTTTCTTTTCTATATTCTCTCCATCAAAACATTGATTGTGGTTGTTTACAAACAAATTACTTACACCAATTCAAAGAACCAATTATGAAGAATATATTAACATTTTTTTGTCAGATAATCTTTTTAAGGGTGTGTTATGCGGTAATAGCCCTTATAAGATTTATATGACAGTGACCGATTTTAATAAATTTTAAACATATGATGTTGCAAGAAGTATAAAAAATTTACCTAACAAAAAGTAAAAAATGCAAAAATGAATGAGACTTCACAAATAAGGCCACAATCTATAGTGAAAAAGAAATAAATAATGAGTTAAGTAAGTTATATTGCAAGAGAAGAACACTGAGAAGACAATCAATCTCGATAAGATTTATTCTTTCATGAAGAACTAAGTTTTGAGTACGATAAATATTTTAATTGTCACAATGCATTTGAATGAGTAGAAAAAAAGACTCATATAAGTAAACCACTACCATAACCAAATTATCTCAAAAAAAGCTGAGACCACTGTATGATTTCAATTTTTGTTAAAGATTGAACTAATACTATTTCTTTTTTTACTTTCCAAAAATTGGTAGATTTCAAAAAATATGTAAAAACCTTAGCTTTATGGTCTACTAGTTTATTTAGAATAATCAAATGTTGATATACACAAAATATTTAAAAAAAAAAAGGAGTGCCCCATAAACAACACAAAATATAAATAATGCAAACTCGTGAATACTAATAGAAGAACTAAATTGATTTATAATGTAGACATCGTAAGAAATAATGAGCCATATAATGGTGAGATAAACCAAGTTACAAAAAATAGTATGATATAAAATGAGATCAGTTAAAAGTGTGATATGAGGAAGAGTATATTGAAAATTGAGTTTGAAAGGAGTGTAAATAATATTAACGTCAGCAAGATGAGCAAACTTAATTATATCAACTATTTGCTTAGATTGACAGATAAAATAATCCTTGAAAGAATTAGCCATAAAAGAATTAGCAACTTTAATTCAAAGGAAATAATTTTGAAGTTCAAAATGTTTTATATCAGGTGAGAATCTATTTCATTCTTCAACAATGTAACTTTATCAACATCATGCATTGTAATAGTCATATTACCCACATAAAAGAAAAGCAAAATATATCCTACAAAAGTGCACTTAGGAAAAAATGTAAATTTGTCATATTTAACAAATTGTATGAGTACAAAAATAACTTGTTAAATCAAGTATGTTTGAAAACATTATATAGATGATAAAACAAAAGGAAGGATAAATATATAAATGAGGTTTTAAATTTTATTAGCTAGTAGAGCATATTTTACATCCTTTTAATATAAATTCCAACAAAAGACTAATTCAACCATTTTTATATTGAACTCAAAAGACTCCACAATTTAAATTATATTGTGAATAGAACCACCCCTTGGTAACTAAATATAAATTATACCACTCAACAAGCCAATCCACTTATCTCACACAACTAATGAGAATCAAATTCATTTTGTAATGGCAAATGTTTTAAGTTCTAAATGTTTATCTTTTTTGAAGTTGAGGCTTGGTGTGTGTCAGAAGATTCATGGAGATAAAATAATTTTTTAGCATCTTAGCGTTACACAAAAGTCCAACAAACACAAAAGTAATTGATGTGACGGGTAGAGACACCAAAATTTTTTATGTGGAATGAAAAGAAAAAAAAAATAGAAGCCTAACCCAGTCATAACTATCAACTATGAATTGATGAGTATAAACTCAAACTTTTATCCTATATGTGAGAAATTTATATATATTTCTTTGAAGTACAATTGTTGTGTACAGTGCATTATACAATGGTTGGGAGTAGTTGTCAAGACTTCGATGCATCAATTCAAGATGTTATGGATGATGTAGGACTTAATATGGTGCCTACATTGGTATTTACTCCACATGGTGCTTCATTACTACGTTGTGACTTTGTTAGGGGCTTTGTTTCGATGAGCAGGGGCGTCCAACGGTGGTTAATGTTGGCAAGTGAGCAGTGGTCGGTGACTGCAGAAGCGGGAAGCATTCTACTGATCTTCAGAGTAGAACAACATTGAAATTTAGCTTCTTTGGAAACCATCTTTAAGCCTAGCTCTTTCTTTGATTCAATGTCTAGATCCCCATTTATAAATAAATCCTTCTTTGGGCTCTATTTATAGACATTGAGCCACAGAAAGAGCCTTCCACACAAATAAGGGCCAAGAGAGTCTAGAAGTACCTCTTCTACAAATAAAGAAAGATTCTAGACCACTCCATTGAATGACTCAGAGAGATTCCCACGATCAAAAATCATTTTGTGGACATTTAAGTGTCTTAATGATGTACGAATTGAATGATCTTGGGCACTAGACATGTCATGATGAGATACTCGACTTGGCTATAAGCTTTTTCATGTTGAGATACTCAATTTGGACTTCCAATTAGCCACTCAAAGCTTTCAAAAATGATTTTGTTGCTTGACTTTGGCTTGATTTGATTTGAATAGGGCCAATTTTGACTATATTGGGTTCTTCTCGTTGAGTCAGTTAGTTTGACTATGTATAATAAAATTGGAGTTATGAATAATTTTAAATTTGATTTTGAATGTTAATGATCCAAGAATTGTACTAATATCCTCAAGATTCATGAAAAATGATAATTTTATTGATGATGTGTTTGTTGTCCCATAATTTCTAGAGAGCTTTGCTTGCCCGTTCAAAAATTATAAAAATGATGAAAATTTTAGAAAAATTTAGAAAATTTAAGTTTTTCATTGGCAGCAGTCATTGATGATGACGAAAGTCTGTGGTGTTGAACAAGGGCAAGTGGGTCTGGTGGCAACAACCAATGATAGTAGTCGGTGGTATGTGATAAAGGGTTGTTGCTGGGGCAGTGATAACAACCTGTTGGAGCTGGCGATGATGTAAGAGGGAAAGCAGCGGTGGCAACAGGCAGTGGACTGCCATTGTGAAGGCACACAAAGAGGCTTGGGCTAACAATTAGGCCCAAGACGTAGGGTAATTAAGTGGGTTAGGTCAGCAAATTCTGACAGTATGCTTGAATGGGCTAGCATGCGAGAGCGGGTTAACGGGTTGCTGAGGTTAGCATATCAGGTCGGTGGGTTGGAACTGTGGAGTGGCCAGACAGCAACCGGATGGTCAGTTGGTGATCTACATGAAGTGGATTTGATGGCACCTTTGTGCCACTTTGTTGAGTAAATCAGATCTCGCAGATGGCACAATTTATACTATCACGGATCCATCACACAAATCAGAGGGTGGAGCGCCCCTTGTGTAGAACCATGAGGATTAGCTGGTTTCGGACATGAAACCACAAATGAATGAGTGGATCCGTGTGAAAAAGTGATTCGGCCGTGTTTTGGATTGGATTGAATGGGGGAGGTAGGACAAATAGAATAAATCTAGATTTTGGTCTTTTTAGCCCATTTTTTGCTCTTTTGATCATATAAAATAGCGCCAAAAGTGGATGAAAAATTGAGTCTCTCAACCTACTTTTGTGTGATCAATGGAGTTTCATTTTTTCAATGTTGTTACCAACCTCAGAGTCTTCCAGCCTATTTTTATGCCATCGATGGAACTTCCTCGACCTATTAACTAAACTCTCCTAGCCTATTATTGTGCAATTAACAGAGCTCCCTCAAATGCTAGCTGAAGTTTCCTAGTTTTTTCTTTGTGTAATCAATGAAGCTCCCTCGGCCTACTAATTAGTTTCCTCTTGCCTATTTTGTTCAATCAATGGAGCTTCCTTAGCCCACTTTTGGGCCAATTTTTGTGATGGTGTTACATTCTTTTGGAAGAGCTTTTTCGCGCTTCGAGATGTTGACGTCTGGGGAGGCTTGTCCTACTAAAAATTTAAAAAAAGTGTAAAAATCCCAAAGAGGCAATATTGAACCAAACAAGGGACATACTAATTTTATTCAAGAAGAAATTTATTTTTGGAATGACATGGTGATGAAGTTACTAGCCCCAATTGATCGAGCATTTTCTCCTCCTCTAGGATATATTATAATGTACAAGGCAACATTACAAACGAGCCTATGATTTCAATTGGTGCTTGAGTTGATGGATATTCTAAAAGTGGTTGGGATTAGCATTTCACAACTTTCTTGTCAGACATCGATAATCAACATTGGACTGATTGCCTTTTTCAAGAAGTAGAAGATGAAATTAGTGCGGAAGATTTTTGCCGATTAGGCGAATTTTTTAGAAATACATATGGTCGAGTAAATTTTACGAACAAGGTACTGAATATTTGTAGAAAGGATTCTATAAGATATTGATCTGTAAGATTTTTTTCACAAAAAATGACTAGGGGTTTCGAGAGAAAGGAGGAGAACACAGCAGTTATCCGTCTCTCTTCAAATAACTTAAAATGAAATAGTATGAACTCTTTGATTTTAGGACTTTATGGAAATGCAGCTCGAGGTGCAATACATCAACAAGTTTGTGAGAGAGGAATCCCTATTCAAGATTGGCCTCTCTTTCCATCCCGAGCGACCTTCTACGACAATGTTGAAGAAATTTACCTTATATTTCTCTCTAGATACCTAGTATTCTCTCTCCGGTGATGTTTGGAGACCCTCCCTTAGTTTCCTCTCTTGAAAACCTAATTTCCTCTCTCGGCAATGCTCAACAAACCTCCCTTGGTTCTCTCGTGACCAGCTCAGCTCTAGCTAGGAAAATTACAAACTTTAGATTTCTCCCCTTTCTTCCTTACTCAATCTTTTGCTATTCTCTCTAAAAGATGTTGTTTTCTCCCTTGACATGGACTCCTTTCCTCACGGTAATGGATACAAGGACTTCAAGCATACCACTCATTTCGTTTGAATTTATATATATAACTCTTAAACTTCAATTTCTATTGTTTGTTTATGGTTAGGTTTTGGTTTAGAGAGATGCCATTTACTTCATATGTATTTACATGTCTAACAACTAAAAATCATTTCTTACAAGTCTGCCACTCCATTGCTATGTATTTGCATGTCTGGCAAAAAATTCTTTTATATTTACATATCTCACACATAAAGTTTCATATTTATATACATAGCAACTTGGTGCTTTAAACCTAAGAATAAAAATGTATATTTCATTATTTGTAAAAAGGTGTAAGTTTAATATTCTTGGTGGGATTTTAAGGATTTGAGTGGTTATGTGTGTAAGTATGACATTTTAGGTATGATATGTGTAAATACATAAGAATTGTATGCTATGTATGTTAATGCATTTTTTCTTGTTTAGTGTTAACGAATTCTTGTATACATACCACTCAATTCCTATGTATTTACATATTTTTTCTGACTTTTTTAGGCAACACCAAATTCTTTTGCATTTGACATATCTTACACATAAAATTTTATGATTACATATATATGTATGAAAAAACAATTATAAAAATATGCATGAAAATGTGATTTTAAAAAGGGTAATTGTAATTTTTAGTTTGATATTAAGGATTTGAGTACTATATATGTAAGTTTGAAAGTTTTGGTATGAGATATGTGATAAGTATATAAATGCTCCTTTATTTAGGATTAAAAATATTTTCATACAAACCACACAAATTCTATGTATTTACATACTTTTGTTACTTTACTATTTTAGGGTTGAGAAAATTACATAATTAATACACAATTCTTCTATATTTATGTATCTCACACATAAGTTTTCATAGTTTCATGCATAGCAATTTAGTGTTTTATACCTAAGCATGAAAATGTGTAATTTTAAAAATGGTATAAGCTTGTTATTTTGGTGTGATGTTAATGATTTAAGTGTTATGTGTAAAAATAAGAAAGTTTTGGTATGAGATACGTAAATACAAAAAAAATTATGTGACATTTATATTTGTATTTATATTTTTTGCTTTACTTGTCATTTCTTGCTTTTACTTCAATTATTTCTTGATTATAATTATTCTAATCAATTTACTTCTTTTTGGTATAGATGGCTTCAAGGGGCAGCAATGATGAGGGCTCGGAGATTGATTAACTCCAACTTCCAAAGGAAGAAGTAGGTGGTTTCATGACCCACCATGCATATGAGTACCACTATGACGGTCTGCTACAAACGCCAAATTGGTGCATGTCATTCCCATTGCTCCACCTCCGTTTACCTTGACCTGCCATACTCTTATCGCTCCCACCACACTACCACCTCCATCGTCCTATGAGGCAGGCCCAACCACTCCCGTCGAGCCTACTGTCATGGACACCTCGTAATTGATGTACATCGAGTCGAATGAAAATTCATAATTAATTTAAATTATAGTAATTGAAATATATTTTTCTATTAAAATATATAGTTTTTTTTTTTTTGCAATTTTTTTCATCTAGGCAGTCCATCCACATAACCAGAGGGATCATCAAGGTTAGATATGATGCTCTCTATACATTACAGAGAAGATCTTGATTGAGATTCAGGACATGTAATTCAAGGAGTTCAGGATAAAAGTATGTAATTTTGAATTACAATTATATTCTTATGTTATGTTTTTATAATAAAAAATATTATTTGATATTTATTTTGTAGAACTTTTGGTGGGATGTTGAGCATCATCAACAAATCTGGAGAAACTTTGAGACCTAAGGTCAGAACCACTTGTGAGATATGTTCATCGATGTCCACATGAAGGAATAGAGGTCTTTCTTGATAGACAAGAATGCATGGGCTAAGTTGTACAGAGTCTAGGTCTTTTCTAAATATATCAGTAAGAAAGAGAAAAGAAAACATGGGCCTCGAATTGTGTGGACATGGCTATCTCCTTATACACTGAAGGCTTGATCCCTCATACCGAGTACGGAAGGAGGATGTTAATATATATTCAATGTACCATAACAATTTTATAATTATTTTTTTCCTAACTTTTTTATATGTTAACAAAAATTGACGCTTGGATGTGAGCCCACCACCGTTGAGTTGCACACATGCACACAATTATGTGAGATGCAGTCCAGATTGAAGACCTTGATGGAGGAAACGATGCAGGCCAGGGATGCCAGGGTGGAAAGGCTCAAGGCCGTGATTCAAGATCTGCAGTGTTGAGCACATATGCATTGCAAGCGACTTATCATAAATGAGGATGATGATGATGAAAAATAGTTTTCTATTTTCTATTTCTATAGAACATTATTTGTATTATTCTCTCTTTCACCATGCAAATACTTTTATTATGAATGATTTGTAAAATATCATTACTATATTTGCTATGAGCTTATTCATTTTTGTTGTCTTTGCCGGTTCTTTTACATCGTTATGAGATGTTGTGAACATGGTTGCTATTTATTTATTTTTTGATTGCGGCTGTGTAAACTTTGCTTGGCTGGGGCCCCTATTTTAATTTTTTGGTATATATTTTTGGTTGATTTGCTGTCAATTTTTCAGCGAGTAAATCATTATTGGTTACAACATTAACCGTCTGGCTGGCGACAAGTTGATCACTTGTAAATTAAGCAAGTAAAGTTAGCGGTTGATAATTCAGTCACTAATGATTTATTGGGTAAAAAGCCAACTACAAATCAGCCAGTAAAGTCAGTAGCTAAAAAGTTTTGACAATAAATCCTTTCTGATTAAAAGGTATTTATCGTTGTGAGTATTCAACCATATTTCAGACGATAACTTTGATTACAGGCTGAAATACAAACTGTTATTGGTTGATTTGTAAGCATGTAATCGCTGGTATTTCTATAGTGTTGGGATTTCCATGTATACAAAGTACTCTAGTCAACTAAGAATTTCATTAGTTAATCTTTTTTGGCCTGAGTACATTGAATTGTCCATGTATATCGATTTTATTACATAACAGTTGTCTCTGAGAGTTTAAGCTAATGCTCAAGCACTTTGATGAAAAATGACCATCATTATGTCAAAACTTTAATTAGCCATAGATTTGATAATAGATTAATACAAAATCTTTACTATCTAATTATTGATGAATAGAAAGATTAAAATCTTGTAGAAATTGATATAATATGATTTTGATAGTCATATAATTTAACAACTTAAAATTAATTAAGATTTTCTTAAACCAATTTAACTTAATGGAAAAGGCTAGACCTAAAAATTAATCACAACTATAAACCTAACCTGCTTACCTACAAACAAAGACATATTATTCCTTCAAAACACAAGTATAGATTATGAGTGATGGATTTCTAAGTAACTAATTGAATAAATCATACAAGAAATTCTGAAAAGCATCACAATTTTCAAATAAACAAAATTAATTAATGCGTAAAATCTCAAATTGAAACTTGTACAATGTAGAGAATGAGGTTTACCTCCAACTCTATAAAAAATAAAAGAGATTTACAATTTAAATGAGGTAGAGGATGAGGTTTACCTCCAATTGCAGAGGGATCCCACGTCGGCTGATAGAGCAATGAAATGAAGAGAAAAGGAAAAACTAGGGGATTGTGAGCGTTGATTGCATTAAATACCATTTCTAACAAAATTTAATCCATCAATAATTTTTGATAGGAAATGCACCTGAAATTCTGAAGATTATTAATAACACATACGCTACAAAAAGTTCTACTAGAAATAATGGACTACTGCTTCCATCACAAAAATCATTGGCAGTTTTTGTTGGATTGGATTTGCTAGTAAGTGGATCAGATTTAGTTCTTTTTTCCTATAATGTCTCAGTCTTCCTCACTCCTGACTTTGATAGCCAATGCATGCTTACCTCAACTCTCTCCTTTTTTATAAATCTCCCTCATTGCTAGGGTTGTAGGCAAATCTAATATGAGCGAGTAGAGCTAATTGATTTGGGTTATTCAAAATTTTTATGTTCCAAAAGTTTACGTTCCAAATTAGCTCTTATTCAAAATCTGACAGTTAATAGAGAAGATGACGCGGTGGTCTGGGACCCACCAGAGGCAGTTTGAGGGCTTGTTTTTACCTGCGTGGCTCTTGGCAGGGAAAAAAATGATCATAGCGGGCAAACCTAAACTATCCTCTCATAAAGAGCCACTGATACTAACCTTGCACGGACAAATCTATCAAGATTCCTCTACCAAGTTGGGCGGATGATAAGAACCATCTGAATCTCAGGTAGTCGACTGCACCTCTCAGTCAACCTTTCAGTCATAGCTTCCTAGGTCATGATTAGGCTGGTCATTCCTACAGTCTCCCGTCGCATAGCCACTTGGGTTGAGAACCGACTGGATGCCATCTTAAGCTTTCAATGTATTTCCTATTAAACCTTAAGCTGCACCTACTTCACTAGAGGTAAAAAATGTAATTTTACAACCCCCATTCATAGAAAGAGGGGCTCAATTCATGAATAAAGTTTATGCAATTTTACTGTTCATTATTGTGCTCTCTCTGCCCTTTTCTCCCTTTTCTTGATCTATTCCTCAGGCTTGTCTCCTGATGGATTTGGATTCAATATCCTAAAAGGTGCGTTGAGTGTAGAGTCATGTCGACGATAAGAAGAGGACCACAACAATGGGAGGATCACCAAACACAAATAACTAATGTAGAGCACACAAAAGAAGGCGTGGAGGAGTTCGATCAATGAGAAATGCAAGAGTTAGGTACCCAGATAATGAATCAGGTGTCGGGTCAAATTGTAGAAGTCCCGATGGTTGTCACGACGTAGAAGGAGATCGAGATCCTTGAGGATAGAACCCTCCTCAGGAGACGGTGCTGGTGCACAATAACAAAATACTAAACTCCAGCTCAGAGAGGCCAAAGGTTCACAGTTCCAAGACAATGTTGGATCTGCGCAAGTTGAGACAACAATTTTGGCGCACCGAGGTGTCATGTCGGCCAAAGAATCCCATCTCCTTTCACATCTTAAGGGCTGAACCCTCGAGAAATTCAAGCTCCCATCATCGGAGGTGTATAGGGGCTGGTCAGATCCTAACCACCACACTACCTCGTTTGAATCCACAATGTGTATGTCAAAAGTTTTAAACGCATTCAAGCGTCGTATGTTCTTTACCAACCTAAGGTTTGGGAGCACAGGGTGCCACTTCAGCCAGAGAATCCCTTCTTCTTTCACACCTAAGGGGCTGAGCACCTGGGAAGTTTAAACTCCCAGCGTTGGAGGCTTATAAAGATTGGGTAGATCCCAACGACCACATCACCTCGTTCAAATTTGCAATGTGCCTACTGAATGTCTCGGACGCATTCAAGTGATGCTTGTTCTTTAATACCTTGAGTCGTCAACCTTGATGTGGTTCAACTCGCTTACGACTGGAAGCATCACTGGTTCTTTGAACATCTATAGAATTTTCTTAGCGCAGTTTGTACCCAAGAAGAGCGTGCAGTCTCCGTGACAGTTGAAATAGGGATTAAACAAGAACCTATGCTCTTACATCCTACGATTTTAGTAGGACATGTTGGATGTGAAGGACCTCTGAACGGATATGACACAAGTCACTCTGAAGCAGGGTCTGAGGTCTGAAAGGATTTGTTATGACCTTAGTTTACATGAGCCCCAAGATTTGGTTGAGCTGTTGAAAATGGCCAACAAGCATGTGATCGATGAAGAGAGCATCCCTCAATTAGAGCCAGTAGAATGATGGACCTAGAAGAAAGCCCCACAAAGTGGCAAACGAAAATAAAGAGGAGATCCCATACCATCCATCTGACCGAGATATGAAGACAGTCGATCTGTTCGAGATAACATGTGTTCGACAGACGTAACAATTAGGGAGGTCTAACAAGGAGTTGAAACCAGTGGCTGACTCAGTATTAAGAGGCCTCTAGCACTATGAGTAACTGTTTGGTGAGTACAAGGGACCCCGAGCCACTTCATTGAGAGTGTCGATGATGGAGATCATGGATGCCATCCAACATAAAGAATACTTCAAGTAAGTGTGACTGATGAGGCCGAAGCCTTCCTCAGGGATACAAGGAAGTACTACAAGTACCACAAGAATCATGTTCATGATATAGAGGAATTCATCCACCTTCCAAATCTGATCGAGGAGCTTATCATGGCTGGAAAACTAAAAGAATTTGTAGCAATGGGTGTCTCGAGTCAGAGGCACGGGAAGACCCCAATAATAAAAGCTCTAGACAGACTCGTTTGAACAAATGTTGTCCATATCGATGGGATAGTCCAGGCTATTTTTAAAGGAACATAGTACTCCTGACGAGCCTCCTAGAAAAATTTCAAGGACGAGATAGCTATATAACGTAGTGTTCATGTAGAAGAGGGGAAGATGCCCCCCATCACCTTCACCAATGGTGATTTTCCCCTCATGCGAAACCCTACAATGAAGTCATCATTTTAAAGAGGATAATAAGCAACTTCTAGGTTTGGAATGTCCTTATTAACACTGGCAGTTCAGTGAACATACTATTCAAGTCAGTGTTCGATAAGCTCAATCTTCGAGCTGACCAGTTGGTAGCAACGGTCAGTCCCCTATAATGCTTTTTAGGAGAAAAGAAGGAAGCCTTGGGTGTAATGTCACAAGTAGTTAGGAGAGAAACAAGTCACTAAAATGAAAGACTTTCTGATAATAAACTCACCTCCCAATTATAACGCCATCTTTGGCCGCCCGTTGCTGAATAATTTTAAGATTATGATATTCACGTTCCACACCGTTGTTAAGTTCCAAGAAGATGCAGAGGTTATCACTGTTAGATGAGATCTGGAGTAGTTTCAGGTCTGCTACCTCCAGACAGTAGGGAGCGTGAAGCAGGAATTGCTCTACCTGTAGAAACGGAGGAAAGGGGGTCTCGAGACCAGTGAGACAACCTTAGAGATTCCTATCGCAATTAGTGAGACCGATTGAATACTAGAGAGTAAAGCCACCTCCCAAGTTGCTGACACTTCAACTAGAAACACCATTACTTCTCCCCGAAGGACATACTCCTGATCCCACATTGTAGCCAGTTCTTTCTCCAACTTCTTCAACCGCGTGCCCTAAGGACGAGGATGATTAGCCACCCAAATCAATAGGGCTTTAGCCTCATGGAAGTGGAGCTCAGCTGAGGTAGAAAGTCATGAAAAACTGGTTGCACCAGCCGAATCACCAGTCGAACACGCCGTGCGGCACCCCGATCGCCTAGAACCTTTGGCAGATCCCAGTTCTGTAACAATAACAACAACTCCACTTTCTGTAGAAGGCAGAGTGTTTGTCCCATCACCTAAGGAAGAGATCATCATTCTGTCTAGAGGAGCAAAGTCCTTCCCTTGTCTCTTGTCCTACCAACATAAGAGGGGCAACAACTCTCGAGGCATCAACCAAGGGAGGATCTTGAACGACCCTCTGAACAACTACCCCAAACTCCTTTATCAGTGCCGCAAGTTCCTGCTTTTGACCCTCCATGAACATAAGAAGATCTCAGACAGAAATCAACGACTCTATCAGGTCATCCACTGGGTGAGTTACTCCCCTCCTCTGACTTTTCTTCACTGGGAAGCCCCCTCTTTCACCTGAGACCTCTTTGTAGGAAGGTTCAAAAATGAATCAGATGATCCCACTTTGTCTCTTGGTTCAAGGACTTTCGACTGAGCCACGTGAACTTACTTGGGTTACTCGCTTTTGGTCCCATCTGCATCATGACTTGGACGACCATTTTTCTGACATCCTCATTAAACTTAACCGATTTGGAAGGAAAAATTCAACTATTCCCTATTTAAAGGGGCCATTGCAAGTAATTCTAGGATTATTCAATTATTGCACATTTAATAATCATGAATACCAATAGCTTTTTCAAAATTAAGATTCCCTTAACCTTATCGTAGTTGTCGCTATCAAGGATCAAAATAATAAGAGAACTTAAATATGTATATCAAAAATATGTTAGCGTGAATCTCAAGAATTCTTACAGACAATAAAGAAGATGACACGGTGGTCCGAGACCTACCTGAGATATTTTGATGACCCGCTTTCACTCTTCTTACTCCTGCTGGCCTGGAGAAAATGATATCGTGACAGGAAAAACTAGATTATCCTCTCAAAGAGAGCCACCGGTACTAACCTCAAACATACAAATTCATCGAGATTCCTCAACCAGGGTGGGCGGATGATAAGAATTGCCCAGATCTTAACCAGTCGGCCGACACCTTTAGGTCAACTCTTCAACTGTAGTCGCTTGGGTCATGACCCGACAAATCATTCTCACAGAATCCCTGCGCATAGCCACCAGGATCGAGATCCGGCTGGACGCCATGTTAAGCTCCCTTCATATAATTATGTATTGACTAAAATACCCCATGCTGCGCCTACTTTACTAGGGGTACAAAATGGAATTTTACAACCCCTATTTCTATAAATAGGGTCTCATTTCATGAATAAATGTTAAGTGATTTTACAATTCATTACTGCGCTCTCTCTACTCTCCTTGGGCATGTCTAGCATACAAATTTGGATTCAACATATATAAATTCTAGATAAGAGGACATCGTGGACATTTACATACATACCACCCAAATTCTATTTATTTACCTATCTAATACCTAAACCTTTATTTTTTTTATAATTTTACCTACTAAATCATTTTTAAAAATTTAAAAATGAATATTTTTAATACATAGAAAAATTTAATATAAAAAGGATGTAAATAAAGTTTATTATTTTATTATTTTATTATTTTATTATTTCGAACTGAAAAAAAATCGAACACGAACATCATGAACAAACAAACTTATGTTTGTGTTCGGCTCGTTTATAAATTTAGCTCAAAAAAGTTGTCTGTGTTACGCTTGCTTTCTGAAAGAACGAATCAAACACAAATTATTTAACAAGCCGAACACAAGATGTTCACGAATGTCAAACTTTTTTAATAGCCCTACTCATTGCCAACACCAACACCTAAGTTTCAAAGCAACAATGCTTGTATAAGATGCACTGTAGAGTTTCAATTTATTTTGGTGAGGTAAATTTAATTCAATATTTAGTTGATATTTTGGTTTTTAGTTTAGCTAAATTATTTGCTGAATTTAGATAGGTATATTTTTCATTTTTCCCCAGATAAATTACTTGCCAATGTATTATATTTATTTTGAGTAAATAAAAACAGTGGTCTTTGATAAATTACTTACCAATGTATTACTCTTTTAAGCAGACGAAGGTTGAGTTTTTCATTTGGGTTTTAGTTGTCGGTCGATCTATTGTTAATGAACATTGTAGACCACTTAGAGCCCACAAAGCACAAAACGACGGAGAAGCACTACAGCCCATTTCACAGACTCCCATGCTCCCAATTGGGCCGTGTTGTTGAATTTATTTTTCTTTATTGGAAATATATTTTACAAGAACCTTAGGAGGTAAGTTGTGGAAATAGGTAAATTTAAGGGATAATTATAGAGAATAACACTCGAAACATTATTATTTATAAAATTTAGTACTTAAGTGTTATTTTTGAATTACCGAACTGATGCATTTACGCGCAAATCATTGCGAATTTGATAAAAAAATGAGACATGTGAGTTGGGGTTTTATCATGAATTTTGATATTTGAGTTAGAATTTGAATAATGGTGAAAGAAGGGAGCTAGATTTGTAAATAATAATGTTTTGGGTGCTAAATTTTAATAAAAAACCAAGCCTAATGCAAACAGTTAGAGAGATCAATGAAACATAATTTAAGAAGTTTATGATTCCCATATATTTTTCTTAAATGAAATATAAACTAAATAGTATTGATTCACTATTTTGGGGGTTGAAGGTTCATAGAGGAGCATGTTTTTATGCTTAATTACATCATATATAGCAACTCTTCTGAGAAATTAGGCCAGACCACCTGATCTGACTGCTTAAACTATGAAATAGTTTTTTGATCTTATATAATATCATTTTCACATAGATTTGGATAGAGTTAATAATAACTAATGTTTTAATTAATCAAATGACTAATCCAAACCAATTTTGAAGAACCATTCAATCTCTATTTTAATTAATATATTAATGTTTCTTTTTAATCACATAACCGGTTAAAAATAATATATTTAAGCAAAAAAAAATATTTAATTTTTTAAACTCTAATTACTAACTTCCTAGATTCTTTATTATACATATCTTTTGCCATTCACACTTAATGCACCTTTAACATTATTAAAGATAGTCATTCCTCATCCATTGCCTCTTTTATCCTCTTCACAACACTTAATACTTTACCTCTTTTACCCCCCTCCCTCCCTCTTTGGCGCACTCTCACTTGCATCTCATCAGACAACATCTTGTATGTGAAGACTTGATTTGAATCTTGAATGGGTTTATGTAACTTTTTTTATATTCTTATGATTTCAGCACACCTATATATATTAACTTATATTCCTCCTAAGCGTAAATATATATATATACCAACATTGAATGGATGCTATCAAGATATATATCACTATTATGTTATTAAAGTAACACAAAAATAATTATAATATTTATTATATCATCTTATTCAACCATGATAAAACATTTGAATCATGAAATTTTTTTCTTTAAATTAGCATATGATCTTTCAATGAGTTGAGTAAATTAAATTGTTAAGAATTTTGATATATATTTAAATAATAATAATAATAACATTTTATGGATTATTGTAGCTAAAAATATTATTTATTTGTTGGAATTAATCATAGTATGAGAGACAGAAACTTACAACTTAAAGAGAGAGAAGAAGACGAAAGATGATAGAAAAATCAAAGCAATATCTTGAAAAGGTGTTTTGTAGTGTTGCGACACAACTCAGTAAAAAAAATTAGGTGCATAAATAGAGAAGCCAGTGCCACGTTGCTGGTTATGGAGCTTTGCAAATGTGAAAAAATGCTTTGGAAATAAAGAGCTAAGTTCCATGGTGTTGACCATAAGTTATATAACAATGGAAGATTGAAAATAAAATATTCAAATATAGAAATATTGGCACTATGGTGCCACGATAGAGCATTGCTTTGCTTTATGGTGCTACAAGAGGTAGCAATATGACAATGAAGTAACATGCTTAGTGCTATAGAGTTAGGAGATGCAACATTAAAGTGTAATGACATGAAAAGTCCAAATTTAAAGCAACAATTAGGCCGGTTGTGGAAGTTACCATAATAGTTGTAGTGAGTTATTAGGTGTGAACACTTGATAATATAAATAAGAAACCTAGTGTTGAGTGTGAGAGATTGTGGAAGATAAAATAAAGGAGAAGAGAGTTTTAGAAAAAGAATTAATATCTAAGCTTGGTTCTTCCTTTCCATATCCATGTATTTTTGATAATTTTGAAAAAGGTTTTATGGGGTATGTATTATTGCTAGTGAAATCATAAAGTAATTGTGTTTCAATCTAGATTTATGATTTTAATTATATTATTTTTTACTAAAAACACGACGTATTTGTGTTGAATATTAATACTTTATTCAAACTTATGTTGAATTTTATTGAGTTTGTGTTTTGGTCATACGCATTCATCAAATCTAAATTTAATGATTTTAATGGAAGCTCAGAGGAAAAATTAAAAACAATTTAATAGATCCTTGAATAGAAAAAACATATACTTAGGAATTTACAATCTAAAAAAAATAAAGTTCTTAATGCAATTAACTTATTAGTTCATATAAACATATACAAAATTAGAAAAATTAATTAAAATTTTTAATTATCATTGGAGACTAGAAAATAAAATTTATCTTGCTTGATAATCTATAGCTGTCAACTTAAGGGTTTGAAAAAATTTTAGTATACTTAAGTCAACAATTGAGAGTGTTCTCTCAAATTATTAAGTCTAGTTTAATGAAACACTTAGATCAGAGATTTGTAATCTTTTGAAATACTTAAGTAAAAAGCTTGGGTAAAACAAATTAGCACATAACTTATCCGGAAATATATTGTGATCATCATTAAAATGATACTTAACTCATCATAAATTACTTGCACATCACATGCACTTGCATACATTGTTTTATGCCAATCACCCTTCTAGCATTCCAACCCTCAATCCTAATCATATATGAGAAGACCTTTAATTAAGGAGCGATGCTTGTATTTTAATTTGATTTAATATATTTTTTATATTAATTTGAATTTTCAAGGTTTAATGGGCTAGAGAAGGGGTATGCACATAGTTGAGGAACTCATGGTGCGGAAGATACTACATGATTATGATTTCATATATCTATCGTCTCATGTTATTAAACAGTATATTTAGTTGAGAAAAAAGTCAACTCAACATAACTTAAAGTTCTTTATCAACAATCATATATTATATCAATCAAAATACTTCGTATTCTATGAGCCACAAAGTAAACATGTAACCCCAAACTTTTTATAGTTGAGGAAGACGCTTATGAGAGAAAGGGACAAAAAGGTGGCTCACAAACTAAAAAATAAATGATTGATTTTACTTTTTTTTTTGGATTAGAAACACTTAATTAAAATTACGAACCTTTTCCTACATTCTAATTTGATTTAATATATTTTTTATATTAATTTGAATTTTCAAGGTTTAATGGGCTAGAGAAGGGGTATGCACATAGTTGAGGAACTCATGGTGCGGAAGATACTACATGATTATGATTTCATATATCTATCGTCTCATGTTATTAAACAGTATATTTAGTTGAGAAAAAAGTCAACTCAACATAACTTAAAGTTCTTTATCAACAATATCATCTTGTATCAATCAAAATACTTCGTATTCTATGAGCCACAAAGTAAACATGTAACCCCAAACTTTTTATAGTTGAGGAAGACGCTTATGAGAGAAAGGGACAAAAAGGTGGCTCTCAAACTAAAAAATAAATGATTAATCTTACATTTTTTTTTTGAATTAGAAACACTTAATTAAAATTACGAACCTTTTCCTACATTCTAATTTGATTTAATATATTTTTTATATTAATTTGAATTTTCAAGGTTTAATGGGCTAGAGAAGGGGTATGCACATAGTTGAGGAACTCATGGTGCGGAAGATACTACATGATTATGATTTCATATACCTATCGTCTCATGTTATTAAACTCTCAGTATATTTAGTTGAGAAAAAAGTCAACTCAACATAACTTAAAGTTCTTTATCAACAATCATATATTGTACCAATCAAAATACTTCGTATTTATGAGAGAAAGGGACAAAAAGGTGGCTCACAAACTAAAAAATAAATGATTGATTTTACTTTTTTTTTTGGATTAGAAACACTTAATTAAAATTACGAACCTTTTCCTACATTCTAATTTGATTTAATATATTTTTTATATTAATTTGAATTTTCAAGGTTTAATGGGCTAGAGAAGGGGTATGCACATAGTTGAGGAACTCATGGTGCGGAAGATACTACATGATTATGATTTCATATACCTATCGTCTCATGTTATTAAACTCTCAGTATATTTAGTTGAGAAAAAAGTCAACTCAACATAACTTAAAGTTCTTTATCAACAATGATATATTGTATCAATCAAAATACTTCGTATTTATGAGAGAAAGGGACAAAAAGGTGGCTCTCAAACTAAAAAATAAATGATTGATCTTATATTTTTTTTTTTGGATTAGAAACACTTAATTAAAATTACGAACCTTTTCCTACATTCTAATTTGATTTAATATATTTTTTATATTAATTTGAATTTTCAAGGTTTAATGGGCTAGAGAAGGGGTATGCACATAGTTGAGGAACTCATGGTGTGGAAGATACTACATGATTATGATTTCATATACCTATCGTCTCATGCTATTAAACTCACAGTATATTTAGTTGAGAAAAAAGTCAACTCAACATAACTTAAAGTTCTTTATCAACAATCATATATTGTACCAATCAAAATACTTCGTATTTATGAGAGAAAGGGACAAAAAGGTGGCTCTCAAACTAAAAAATAAATGATTGATCTTATATTTTTTTTTTTGGATTAGAAACACTTAATTAAAATTACGAACCTTTTCCTACATTCTAATTTGATTTAATATATTTTTTATATTAATTTGAATTTTCAAGGTTTAATGGGCTAGAGAAGGGGCATGCACATAGTTGAGGAACTCATGGTGTGGAAGATACTACATGATTATGATTTCATATACCTATTGTCTCATGTTATTAAACTCTCAGTATATTTAGTTGAGAAAAAAATCAACTCAACATAACTTAAAGTTCTTTATCAACAATCATATATTGTATCAATCAAAATACTTCGTATTTATGAGAGAAAGGGACAAAAAGGTGGCTCTCAAACTAAAAAATAAATGATTGATCTTATATTTTTTTTTTTGGATTAGAAACACTTAATTAAAATTACGAACCTTTTCCTACATTCTAATTTGATTTAATATATTTTTTATATTAATTTGAATTTTCAAGGTTTAATGGGCTAGAGAAGGGGTATGCACATAGTTGAGGAACTCATGGTGTGGAAGATACTACATGATTATGATTTCATATATCTATCGTCTCATGTTATTAAACTCTCAGTATATTTAGTTGAGAAAAAAGTCAAATCATCTTGTATCAATCAAAATACTTCGTATTCTATGAGCCACAAAGTAAACATGTAACCCCAAACTTTTTATAGTTGAGGAAGGAGCTTATGAGAGAAAGGGACAAAAAGGTGGCTCTCAAACTAAAAAATAAATGACTGATCTTACATTTTTTTTGGATTAGAAACACTTAATTAAAATTACGAACCTTTTCCTAGGTATGTTTAAAATCATGATGTTAGACCAAGTATTAAATAGATTAATGATACCTTTTGGGAAATATATGTAATTTATAATATATGTTCTTTAATAAAGGTTTTTATTTGTATGCTCGATTACGTAGGTTATTTCATAAATGTGATTAGCTAGAGGTTTTTATTACTTTAAGACTTCTTTTTATTAAAATGTATATGTGTTAACCTACCAATTAAACTTCCATATAAATATAAAGCAATGCTCATTTTTTAATCAATGGTATAAAGAGACCATGAATTTTTTAATAATTATTTTCACTAGGTTTTAATTTAGATTGTCTAAATATGCATTAATTTTATTAAAAAAAATTAAATTTCAGAAGAACCTATCAAGATGCAAAAAACATTGGCAAGTAAAATTTTTTAAGAAAGAAGAAAAATCAATTATTTGAAAGAAACATTGAGAAAAATATAGCAGGGCAGCATCCAACTTGATTTTGTAATATGCCCCTTGAAAAGAAAGATATAATAATATGACTTTAGATAATATAAGCTTCTTTGATCTATAAAGAATTTTTTTTTGTGTAAAAAACATGATAAGTATAAGGTACATATTTTAGAATGGTTCAAGGTCTGTATCTTCTTGGTTATTGTGTTATTAAAGGAGCTATACATATAGCTTGTATTTATTTACATGGCCTTCATAAATAAATAAAACATGAAAAAAGTAAAATTGAGAGGTTTGTTAGATAATATACAAATCTTCTATAAATATTATCGTGTTACGCCTCATATAACGCCTTTATGGTTCTCAAAGCTTCTAGTTTTAATTCCTTTTTCTGTAAAATGGTTAACATAAAATTGGATAAGAACTACTATTATGTCCTTATCAACGAAAATGCTATGGTTACTTTAAAGCTTCTAGGAGAATTAAACAAAGTGATCCTTTATCCCTAACCCTCTTTATTCTTGCCTTTTCTATATTTCTAGATGTTTGAATGAGCTCTTTTATTAATAGCCTGTGATGTATTATGCCTATCACGTTAACTGTGGGGCGTTCCATTTATCTTATGTTGATGATCTTACCATCTTTACTAATTTAAATAAGAATTCAATCGAAAGATTGTGGAAGCTTTTGGAACATTTAACGAAACATCTACTATGAAATTCAATAAAAAAATGTCATTTTTTTCTATACTAAATCAGTTCAGCATCATAAAAGAATTGTATTTAAGCTGTGACTGGGTATGCTAAGGTTTAGCTACCCTTACCTTACTTGGGGTTTCTTATGGACAAATGGAACAAAAAAATCCATTTATTTAAAAATTTGACATAGAAAGTTATTTCAAGGATTCAGCCTTGGGAGATCAGTTTATTTCTTATGAGGCAAGATTACTCTTCTTAAATGCATCCTCGCATCTATCCCTATCTATACCATGAAATTTCTCAAGATGTATGTGGTTCTATGCAATAAGCTTGAAAGAGTCTTTAATAAGTTTCTTTTGGCTAGTAAGTACTCCAGGGTCCATTGGCCTTCTTGGAAGAAGCTATGCAAACTTATTAATGATGGGGACCTGGGTTACAAACCTCTACATGATACCATGAAGATAAATTATATGAAGCTATCATTGAAGTATAGAGTATCTTATTATATGTGGGCTTAAGTACTGAAAGTTACATATTCTGGAGATTCTTATCCACTTGTTGTTATTGCCAACATGAAGGATTCTATCTCTTCGAAAAAAAATTTAAAGGTTTCCAAAGATGCTGAAAATTTCATGATTTGGGAGTTGGGTTAAGGGAATATTCGCTTTTGGTATGATGATTAGAGTTCAAAAAGAGCATTAGCGGATACTAATGGGCACCCTATGGATACACTTATTTTTGTGGCTTATTTTTGAAATAAAAGGGGTTAGGATCTGAAAAAGCTACTCAATTTGGTGAACATGGAGGAGGTATCACATATATACAAAATTCCTATTATTCAAGACATTGCTGATAAGCCAAAAATTAAAGGACATGTGGGGATTTCAATTACTAAAGCATTTGCATACTCATTTTAAGTGGAGCAACTTATTCAAGACTTAAAATGGCTATGGAACAAACTCATCAAACTTTCCCAATTCTTCTTTACTGGGAGAACACTATACATAATGCTTTTTTACTAATGTCATTTTGCAGATGAAAGGATTAAGAACCTCTTTCTATTTCCTATTGTGCAAAGGTGAATAAAAGTCACTTAACCATTTGTTTCTTTCTTCCATGATTTCTTTTGAAGTATGGACCATGGTATATACATTTTTCAACAGTTATTTCATGTTTTATGGTTAACTCATTTGTTAACTGTTGGACTGGGATCTATTGGATAACAACTTTTTCAAAACCATCTCGTTGATTGTATATTGGTTTCTGTGGATGTTCATGAATAATCATAAAAAAGAGGAGATTATTGCTAATGCTTCAACCATTTTTTTTCATAATATAACATTTTTACAAAAAAATTATCAGACATGGGAAAATTAAAAAATCTGATGATAAGAGCTTGTTTGAAGTTTATCCAAACCTAAACATTCTTGTATCTCATGTCAACAAGTCCAAACCACTTTTGGTGATGTGGTCTACTCTTGTTATGGGGTAGATCAAGATGAATTTTCATGGTACTTTCTTGGGTTCAAGATTTAGTATTGGGGGTGTGTTTAGGGACCGTGCTAAGAACAAATTGACTTATTTTTTTAATCTTACTACAACCATTTCTCCTCTGGCTGTTGAAGCTGATGCTATCATGAATGCCTTACCGATAGCTATTTGTACGTGTTGATCTGAAATAGAAATATAAATGGACTCATTGGTGTTTTAGAGATATTTTCGTATGGAAAGCTATCCTTGGTTTATTCACTTACATGTGACAAGGATTTTCACATTGTCTCAATCATTGCGTATTTTTTGGTCTCATATTCATAAGGAAGACAATCAGCCTGCCAATTAACTTGCTAAAAGGGGTTGTTCTGCTCAGGATGTTTTTGTTTCTTAGTCCGCTCCTCGCTCTCTTTCTCTTCTATTGCATGGGGATAATTTACATTTGCCTCTATTTATAGGCCCCCTTTTCTCATGGTTATAGTACTTTGTTTGGTTAATAGATCACATATGTTTTTCTTAAAAAAAGTATAATGCCTTTTAGGATAGTATAAATTATGACACCTATATAAGATTATATCTATTTTTTTTATCTTAGTACATGTAATTACAACAAAAATTTAGTTGGAAATTATGTTGGCATCAATTTTTGATGTCATGAGTGTAGGGTGTACGCTTGAATTACTCGGGATGATTCACTATTGACAGCGACTTTATATATGCTTAAATTTATGAACCCAGATTTATATATTTATAATGATTTTGTAAAGTCACAATTTCAAATGCAAGTATATGTATCGCACAAGTAATACAGGGCTCTAGTGGAGTCCCGTTTATCGATCCCACAGGGAAGCGAGGTAAGAGATCCTTAGTCAAATTCTAATCTACTACAATTAGTCCTTAGTTTGGAATGTCGATTAAAATGATGTTTTATCTAGCAAATACTCCTAAATGCAAATGTTAAATGTAAAGATAGTAATTATAACTAAATGCAATTATTAATTATAAAGATAACCCTTTGTGGATGAATTGGTTTGGAGAATTTTGTGATATTAAAAACTAATATTCTTATGTAATGAATTGGATAATGTAAAGGAATGAGATGTGTTAAATATTGTATGTGCCAAATAGGAGCAATCTTATTCTTTACTCTTTGTTCAAGGCATAAAAAACATTAACTAATCCTATGCTTGTTTACTGAATCTGTGGCTAGGCTCGGAGGATACCGTCTCTCACTTCGGAGCTCCCACGTTCCCCTCACATGAGGGCTAACATCTTCGCTTCAGTACTCAAACAATAGGACTGAATTGGGAATTTTAGTCTGTCACCCTAAAATCTCCAATTCTACGCCCATTAAAGTATATTTTCCTATTTATTTGCATTCAACTCCCATGAACTTAACCATCCATCGAATCTGAATGTGGTTTTACTTTGTTGAGAATTACACAACACTCTCGGGTTTTAATGAAATTACAATAAATTTTAACACTACAACAGACCTTTATTGTAATGCAAA
>NW_018164567.1:503628-511709 GCF_001263595.1 Phalaenopsis equestris
AAACTTTCTCCACACTTTTTCTAACATTCCTCTCACACATAACCCCCTTTTTCTAACCTAAATTCGTTCTTTTAAAGTGTAGGGATGAAGTTTGAAGAGTTGCCACAAGAACCCTTTCAAAAAATGTCCAAATACGTTGAATTTCGGCCCATAACCGCCAAAAATCGGTCCATAGTCGTCCTGAGTGCTGCTGGCGGGCCCAAGGGCGCTGTCGGCGAGCTTTTCTGTCATTTTTCGGTCTTCTCGGGTAAATCTCGCCGTCAACGCCGTTTTGGCGCCGTCAGCGGGCAGACTGCGCAACTCCACCGTTTTGCTCCGTTTGGCTCCGTTTTAGCTCCATTTCACCACATTTCAGTTGCGTTGTGTTCCTAACAGATAGCCCTACAAAATAAACATCAAAACAACATTCCTTTAAAGTATAATCTCATTCAAAAATATGCAAGAAGTGTAAAAGAAATTAAACATTGAAAGACTTATCTAAAGGTGACAGGGCAAAATTTTCTTTCTTGCTCATTTTTGCTCCAAATTACACAGTTTTGGCATCTTTTTGCTCCAATGACCATAATTAATTATACCTGCAACAAAACATAAAAAATACCCTTTTTTAAAGTGCAATATCATCAAAATCAGTATAAAATAGGTATGAAATTTTCAACATATTTTCTTTTGGTCAACTATTCACTCATAGCATTTCGTAGCCCAAGACACCCATTTGAGACTTCTTAGTACATGTTCAGGTCACAAAACCAGGTTCTACGATGATTCAGTTTTTCCTAAGAGAATCCACCGTTAGATGGTGTCATTCACAATATAAGACATGTTTGATGTCCGCTTTGGTGTTTAAAGAACATGAAATATTCATATGAGGTCTCGCGGTCAAGGGAAGTGGTGAAACCCTTCTACACGTGTCTTGAAAAAGTTAGGGGTTTAAGGCACCTTGCCCACACTGTAGTTTAGAGTGCCCATCGTCGACATATTTTTGCTGAAGAAAAACCTATAAAATTTATCATTTTTCAAGTTATGGGACCATATTTTAGCCATATGTAGTTTCCCATAGCTTTCAAATCGAAGAAACCCTCTATCAGATGACCTACACAAAAATCGAGGTTTCAACCATATTGACGTCAGTCCCCGGGAGCCTAGACCCGAGTCTGAGCACCTAAATGCCCAGAACAACACAACACTCAAAACTGAGAAGAAAAAAAGTAGGTGCCTATCCCAAATGCCTAGGTTCCATGCCCTAATGCCTAGGTTCCAGTCTAGGCCCACCCTGTGCCCGAAACAGCCCCAGAATGTCCTGAAACCGAGAGCGCACAAAGTAGGTGCTCGGGGGTGGCACTTAGGCACTAGACCGAACAGCCAGACACCAAATTTTTTGTTCCTGGGTGCCAGTCTGCTTTTTGAACCAATTTTTCTGCTCAAGATCTACTCAAAACCCTTCCAGAAACACCTCTTAAGGAGCAGAAAAAGCTTATTTAAGAGAATAATTATGGGATATTTTGCATGGAGAGAGTTGGGGCAGCCATGTGGCTCTTTTTGGACACTTGGAAGGCTTTGAAAAAAAAAAATGCAATAAAATCTCAACAAAAGTGGAGGTACAACCAAATTTCCTCTCCCATCCTCCATTCTTCTATGTTATAGCTGGTTTTCTTCTTGGGGTGGTCTTCTTGCTCTTCAGGTTTTGTGAGAGCTAGAGTGGTCTTCTACCTTAGAGCTTGAAGTATGTCTTGGAGGCTTTGAAGTGGAAAGTACTAAGAAAGGCTGGGAAAAGAGGTTTGCTTTCTAAAGCCCTTAATTCTTCTTCTTCATCTTCTTCCTCCACCAAAATGTTTCTCTCATCATCACCTCCATTCTTCTCTGTTCTAACTGGTTTTCTTCTTAGGAAGGTCTTCTACTTCTCCAGGTTTTATGAGAGCTAGAGTGGTCTTCTTCATTGAAGCTTGTAGGATTTTTTGGAGGCTTTGGAGTGGAGAACACTAGAGAAGGCTGAGAAAAGAGGTTTGCTTCTTCTTCTTCCTCTTCTTCCTCCACCAAAATCTCTCTCCTTTTCTCCTCCTTTTTCTGTGAAGAGATTTGTGGTGTTGAGATTTCTTCAAACTCTTATTTTCTTTTCTTAGAGCCTCTAGGTCTACTGTTAGAGTTCTAAGAATTTAGGATTTTTGTGCTTACAGGAAACACCATAGGTTAGGAGCCTTAGATATTCCCAAAAAAATCCAAAAGAAAAGCCTACCTACCTAGCTTTAGTTCCCAAAACCTCTAATTCGGGATACCGATAATCTCACATTTATACCGACAATTTTATTCTTTGGATGAGAAGAATGAAATTTTCTTGGTGGTCTAAAGAATGAAATTCACCATTCTCTAGATCATGAAGGATTTTCCCCTCTTGAAATCTTTTGTGACGTGTTGGGCTAATGATGATAGTTAATTGTTGTTTCATACAATAAGTAACTATCAAATGTTTGTACCATCCTACCCTAGAATCCCATGAGGCGTTAAGGCGAGTCTTGTTCATCATCAAGCTCAATTGGATTTCATTTCTTGCCTGAATTTGCATGTGCATAACACATGCTATTTTTGCATGCGTTGTCGATTGGTTGTCTACACAAGTCCAATTGACCACTTTCGTCAGCTTGTCTAATCGAACTCCACCAGCTGGATTGGTTTGAACAACCTTTCTTTGTCGATCAGCCACCCACACTGACCTAATCAATCACTTCTATTGACTAGACTAATCGACCGCCATTGGTCTGATCGACTCAATCAACCTTTTTTATCGAGTCGACTGATTGACTACAACCGGTCTGATCGATTTGACCAACCTTCTTTTTCAATGGGCCGCCAACATCAGCCCAATTGTCACCTTCATCAACTCAACCTATTGGCTGCCACCGACCGGATCGACCTTTTTTTTCGGTTTGACTGATCAACCACCATCGGTTTGATTAGTTCATTTGATCACACTCAGTCGCTTCGACTGATTGGATACCACAAGCTTGATCAAATTGATTGACTCCACTTGAATGTAGTATGATTGCATGTTTGTTTCTATCATTTGCGTGAACACATTCATTCATTCCTGCATGTCGTGATGCATCTGTGTGCACATGCTCTCATTTGCTTGTAGTGGGTTTACATACCACTTTGGCTTGACACTTTGTGCTTATATCTTGACATCCTTATGTCATAGTGCATCACGCCCTTGCGTGTCCGTACTTACACTCATGCACTCTCACATGTTTGTTTTCATGAGCATATTGTATGTTTGAACGTCATACGTTTGTGCCCATCTCATTCACTGTTCTGTCACACTCATTGTAGACACTCATTTCTCTTCTTTGGGGATGGCTTGGACACCAAGTCCACCAATTGTGTGATTTTCCCCATAACGGAAAACACACTTTTATACCTTTTCTATAGCACATATTTGGACTGCCATCACATCGCTAGGTTTGGATCATGCCCCTTGGTCTTCGAACTCATCTAGTATGCGATGGATTCCCATTTGGGTACATGTCTCTCATTAAGCTCGAGTCAGGCTTCTCAAATTCCAAGACGTTCAGACACGAGTCGTGGTGCCCACTTTCCCCATGATAACACCTTACGCCGTCATGAGAACATTCCTTTGCATGAGGCATGTGTTTGCTTGTCTGCTTGCATGATGCACCATACCTTGTATGTGTCTGTCATTTACATGTGTGTTTGGTCGTTGTTGGGGCAAGGTGTAATTCTCCCCTGTGGCATCTTATACTCTAGATAGCCAAACAAAATACTGCTTGTGCGTCGTGCCTTACACATGCATCTTTGCACTGTCAACATATTAGTCACTAGTATACACCATTGTATACTTGCGATGAATACTTGCTATCTTGCGATCACTTCGGCCTTTATGAGGGGATCACTACATATTGGATCACTTTGCATTCGCATGTGCTTCCTTGATCTTCTCGACAATGAATTTAGATCCGCTAGCTGAGTGAATCATCGTTAGTCATGTTGTGATAGCCAACATTGCTCGCAAGGATGTGTTGGTGGGAAATACTAGCTATCGCACCGAGACTGGCACACTTATGTTGTGTTATAGTTCCAAGGGGTCTAATAGGTGCCGCTAGGCTTTTCCTTCTTAGGACCTATTTTAAAAGTATAAAAATTTATATTTTTTTTACTTATATGAATCATATTTTTAAAATCTATTATGAAATTACTTGCATCCTTAGCTTAGACCATACATAAGGCCAGCCTTTTGAAACTTAAGTTTTACAAAACTTGCATCTAGTGACACCTCTTAGAATCCTTGAATCCTTCGAATGGGGTTAGGGAAGACGACCCCATCAAAATGTATGTCGGCCTTTTTTACCTTAACCCTACACTCACTTATATGTTATGATAAGACACTATGTAATAGACGGTGTGCTTGGCTAGGACTAGAGTGTTAAACAGTCTTTTTCGATGACTTGGCTATAATTCTATACTGGTTTGACTGCCCTAGCCAAGCATCACTTTTTGTACTGTTTTGTATGTTTACTTGGTGTGAGATGCATGTACTAGTATATTAGGGGTGGTTTTCTTACAGCGAGCACATACTAGTATATTAGGGGTGGTTTTCTTATAGGGAGCCATGCTCAACTGGGAGGAGCCGTAATGATTTATCTAATTGTAGTTTCTGCAGATACGGCTTAGCTCTCCTCCCACCAGACATGATTCATTATATTGGATGTAGGCAGCTTTATATTAACCTTATTTTCATGCAAACCAAAAGTTTTTTTTACTTTCCTATATATTTTTTAGAGTCCTTAGGAGAGTCTGTATTTGAAATAAGGTAGAGCACTTGTTTCGAGGCACTAGGAGGGTGGAAACTCATGACGGGAACCAGAAGCTGTTTGCTTGTGTCTCATACATTTATTCTAAATCTCATTTCTATATAGAATTAGGATCATGTGTACATTATGTGCGGAATAATCGGCTTGTTATTGGGGAGGGCTTCTTTTCATTAACTGCATTTAGTACATTTGGTCCTTTTCCTATTTTCCAGATATCTGCTGCTATGGACAGATGCTTGATCAGTTATTACGCACTACCCCACTGGTTATTCAGCATATTCTTTGGTCTAGTGGCTGCCCCTTTATTTTTCTCACCGTATTGAGATTCTTCCAATTTGTTTCCTTGCCTCACTCCGAGTCTTTCTCAACTGTTCGCTCTGCTGCCTTTTATTCTCTTATCAGATTTCCACCTGTTTGTAGCCCGAGCTGTCAAGCATTTCGTGGGCCAATTTTACTTGGTTTGGCTTGGATGGTGTTGTTTTGTCATTGATAACATTAGAAGCTTTTGTTCTTTTATATGGTTTGTTTGAGCTTAATTTGTTTGGCCTTTTTTACTTTTTTCTTTTTTCCTAGTGTTTATACTACCTTTATTTCTTTTATAATCATTCTTTTGATTTAGGCTCTATTTAGGGCAGCTTGTGCGCTTATCTTGAAATGCGGGTCGCGGGTCGACCCGCAGCCTGATTTTTAGTGTAAAAAACTCAAACATGACAGACAACGTTTTCAAAAATGAGCAAACCAAACGGTCAAGCCGTGTTGTCAAAAACCCCGCCGCATTTATAAGCTGCCTCAAACGAGCCCTTAGTGTTAGCGGTTTGGTCGTGTCCCTCAATTTCCCAAAATATAAAAAATAAAAAATGGATTGTTAAGTGGCTTAAATTTTAGATAGAGCTTTATTAAAGACATAAGAGATGTTACTAGTCTTAATTTATTCCAATTCTTAGGCATATTATTTTCTTTCCATAAAAATGATAGTGTTAGTAGAAACGAACTCATAATAGTACTAGTAATAAACTCATCATTCAAGTGGAAGACTGTACTTTTCACCTGATTAATGGCAGGCATAAGATCTACATTAGATGGGTTAGTACGTCTATTAGATGTAACGTGGACGATGGAGAAATGCCCCCTTATTACAGCATTTGATGAGATATATCAGCCGCCCCACATCACCATGAATCCTATCAACTTCATCATTCATTTTCTTCCTTTTGAGTTCTGAAATCGAAATATTGATTTTGGAATCGCTATTGATTTTTGTTTATTATTTTTATTCTTCTTTAAATTTTTCTCATTTGTCTACATAAAAATAACAAAAATTATTGTGGTGCACAATTAGAAAAGGACTTGGGGAATTAGGATTTACACTTAAATAAGTTAGAATTGAAATACAATTAGGGGTGTAAACTTGCCGAACACGAGCATGCCCAGGTTCAGCTCGTGTTCGGCTTGTTTATATTTCGAGCTAAAAAAGTGTGTTCGTGTTCGGCTCATTCGCTTAGCGAGCCGAACAAGAGTTGTTAACGAACAAAGAGTCGTTTTGACAACCCTTATCATATAGCCATAAGATGTTCGCGTTGTTCGTGTTCAGCTCGTTAACTTAGCGAATGAGTCGACCATGAGCTAATCGCGAATAACGAGCCATTTTGACAGCCCTAAATACAATACTACCATAACTAAAATAATGAAATAAACACTCCATGAGATAATTTATGGCTATAATCCAAGAAAATTAATTGCTACTGCCAATGTTCAGCAAGCAATTAATGTTTTGAAATTAAGCATTTATATTTGCGAAAGAATTTATTTGTCTTCATGAAAATACAAGGAAATTAGTTTAAAAAATAAACATCAAGTATATATGTTGAATATGCATATAAAAGTAGATATATAAGAACATATACAAAGATAATTACGTGATGATATATATAATTGAAAATTTTTGTGATATAATTGGATAATTGATGGCTTCTTTGTTTTAAGTAAAGATATCATTGAGTGTAAAACATTCTAAATTTCCTTCTTTGCGCTGGACATTCCATAACGCATCAAAACACTTAAAATTGAAATATCCTATGATGTTTAACTATTTCCTTGATTGCTTCATTCATAATTAAGTGCAATGGTAGTTAGGGCTGTAAACGAGCCGGGCTTGAGCTCAAGCTGGGCTCATGTTCGGCTCGTTCGAAATTGTTCGTGTTCAAAATCGGCTCGTGTTCGAAAACGGCTCGTGAACAGTGTGTTAAACTGAAAATTGTTCGTGTTCGAAAACGACTCGTTCGAAATCGGTTCGTGTTCCAAATTATTCAGTCCTTGTTCGTGTTCGGCTCGAAATTGGCTCGTTAAAATTAAACTGAAAAAATAGATGTAGAGTGCTGGATTCGAACCTGAACCAAATGTATGCGAAACAAGACACATAACCACATTACCACAAGAGCGATTACGATTTAAATTAGATATAAATATATATTATATTATTATATAAATAATATGTGTAATATATTTTTATATAAATAATTATATTTTTTTTTTATTTCGAGCTAAAATGAGCCGAACACGAGAGAATAAAGAGCTGCTCGTTTTCAGCTCGATTATAATTCGAGCTTTAAAAACTTATTCGTGTTCGGCTCGTTTACTTATCGGAAAAAGCCAACACGAGCTGTTCGCGAACAACGAGCTGTTTTGATAGCCCTAATGGTAGTTTCTAAAAAAAAAATTAATTTTTATTTTGATTGTTTGTTTATCCAATGCTTGAGGGAAAAGATATAAACTGACCACCAAAAAGTTGCTATTTACAAATCAACCACCCTCGTTCAACCATTTTTTACCTTATTTTAATAAAAAAAAATAAAAAGTTGTATTTCAGTGGTCGAGATGCGGTGTCCATAAGGCGCTCAAATCGGCCTCATGAATTTTTAGGCTCCAAAATTGCATTCATTGCAACGCCAATTTAAATTTTAAGAACTCAACCTCATGCATTTTATAAGGATAAGTTGGTGGAATTTATTCCGGGGACAGGGACAACAAACCAAACTCAAAGCAAAATAAAAATAGAAGAAAGCATATATATATATATATATAAAAAGAATGGCCACAGACTATGATATGAGGCCCAGTCACCCTCATGCACCTAATTGTTTAATCCCGCACTGCAAGACAGATGCACTCAGGTAGGATTGAACCCGTGCTCTTGGAGGACTTACACTAGGTTACGCTACTAAAGAGTAATGGCGAGCGGCACCAATAAATAATATATATATA
>NW_018164567.1:511852-512544 GCF_001263595.1 Phalaenopsis equestris
TATATATATTTATATATATATATTGAAAAGTCAAATTAAATGAATCAAAGCTTTATATTCAGTCACATTTCATTAAGAACAATCAATTATAAGAGAAAATTCATTTGATATAATTTGATTCAGCATAAATAGGTTTAATAAACTATGTTGACTTCTATTCAGTTTATAATAGGTCAAAATTTTAAATGTCAAATTGAATGAATTAAAGCTTTATATTCGGCTTCATATCATTAAAAATCATAAGTATAGGAGAGAATTAATTTGATATAATTTGATTTGGCTTTCATAAATGAGTGAAGCAAGTTGAGATGTATTCAGTTAAACTTAGCAGAAAATTTTTACAGTTTGTGTATATTATAAATATACAAGTACTAATATATGTTTTTTTTTGGGTTTTCGATTTTTATGTATAATATTGCATGATTCGTTACAATATTATTAGACTCCTCAACAGCATAAACATAATTTATAGATGGCATATCAAAGGTAAGAGATAAGACGATATAAAATAGAGTTTGAGATTGCTAATAAAAATTATATAAAATCACGATTAAGACAAAACGTAATAAACTATGTTCAATTCTATTCGATTCAACATAGCTAAGGAATTTTAAATTGTGTTTGTCTATATATATATATATATATATACATCGAGGTGGAAATTGAAGTATATATATTTATTTCATAAGAGG
>NW_018164567.1:513943-519236 GCF_001263595.1 Phalaenopsis equestris
TGTGGGTGAGAGAGAGAGAGAGAGAGAGAGAGAGAGAGAGAGAGAGATGCATAGTTAAGAACAAAAATTTGAGAGGTGTGTATCCCTTTTTTCATAGAATGATCTCTTATTTATATAAAAAGATGACAAAATATGTGAAATTATATTTATTCACTTGCTTTAATTGAGATTGTACATGTTATTATAGGTATTTTACATATGTGGGCCCAGAGTCGGCTGCTTTAAGACTAGGTTGGCTGGACTGACAAGCCCTTGATACGCTGTCGGTCGGCAAAGCTTGGTGAATATTGTCGGTTGGCGAGGCTAGTAAGACCTGTTGGTCGACTAGAACTGGTCAAGACTGCTGGTGAGCTAGGCTTGATACTGCCAGTTGATTGATCTTTTACTAGCAAAGGGAAGATAAGCTCGGTCAGCTAAATTGTGTCGATCGGTCGGACAAGTTTGACTGCTGATACACGTAAAATATAAAGTCTTTATGTACACATTTTTATACCTAGTTTTGAGATATTGAGCTTTAATGAAAGATATTTATGTGTTTTCAGGTAAAATCAAATGGATGAAAATTGGTAAAATAAGTGAAAAATGATCAAATTTGGAGCAAAAATAAAGAAGGTGTGCAAAAGAATTGTGGCGCCTAAGCGCCCATAACTGATGCTTGAGCGCTAGTAAAACAGAGAAAACCGCGCCTAAGCGCCAAATACCTCGCGCTTAAGTACCAGAAGTAGTTTCTTGATAATTCAATGAATTTGGACGAATTTTTGAAGAGGTGTTTGAAGAAACCCTTGGTGAAAGCACAACAAATAGTTAATGGACATGAAAATACATTCAATTGAAATTTGAAAGGAGACAACTCTTGAAAGATTCATTGAATGTGGACACATTTTGAAGAGATACCAAGACACCTTTTGAAAAATTATAAAAGGACTTGGATTGGATTGAAGGGTCTTCCACTCTTCCACATACACATAAGCCGCCACTAGGGCTGTCAAAAAAGCTCGTTGTTCGCGAACAGTTCGTGTTTGGTTCGTCAATGAGTTCGTGTTCGATTCGTTCGATAAGTAAAAAAGACAAACACGAACAAATTTTTTTCGTTCGGTTAGTTAAACGAACCAAACACGAACAGTGACGCGTTCGTTCGTGTTCGAATCGTTATTGTTTGAAATATAAAATAATAAAAAAGATATTTATATAATATAAGTTATATAATTAATATATAATATTATTTTTATATATTAATATTAGGGATGTCAAACTGGCTCGTCGTTCGCGAACAGCTCGTGTTCGGTTCGTGTTCGGCTCGTTCGTTAAGAAACGAACACGAGCTTATTTCAAACAAACTAAATTTTTAACGAGCCGAACACGAACACAAGCTTTGTTCGTTCGTGTTCGGTTCGTTTACACCCCTAGCCGCCACCCCCTTTAGACACTGCCAACGCCTCTCTCTCTTAGACTAATTAGGACTTTTAGAGAGAAGAAAAGAGATTAGTTCTTGTGTGTGAGTAGAAAGTATTGTAAGAGAAAGGAAGAGAAAAGGTTCAAAGGAACTTCAAGAGTTTGGTGGAGAGAATTTGAGATAAGTTTTTATCTTTGGGACTATATTTGATTTTAATTTAAACTTCTTATTTGTTTACATGATTTTTACTTTCAAACTTAAGTGTGGTTGTGTTTTCTTCATAAATTCTCAGTAGTTTTCTTTATCTTTTTTCTTAAAATGATAAGTGATTAAGTATTAGATGGAAATTGTGTGAAGTATTAATCTTTAATGTTAGAATAAGTATCTTTAATGTTAGAATAAATGTTAGAATAAGTTGTGAAGATTTTAAATCTTATACTTCATTTACTTCTTTATTTGTTCAATTAAGATGTTAATATTTGTTGTGAGAACATGTAAGATCCAAGATGATATTGTCTCAGTTAACTAATGGTAAGAATCACATGAGATTGTATGGATGAGAATGTAATTCATTTGATTGAGTGCAAATAAATAGAAAAATAAACTTTGAAAAGTGTAGAATTAGAGGCCTTCAGGTGGCAGGCTACAACCCCCAATTTGGTTCATAATTTTAGGTTTTGATATAAGATGTTAGCCCCCAAGTGAAGGGAGAAGAGGGGACTCTAGAGTGAGAGCTATTATCTTCTCTACCTAACCCTTCCTCAAAACTATTATAACTTTGAATTACCCAATATTCTTTATAGCATCTCTAATAAGGGTAAAGAATACTATTGCTCCTATTTGACACAACACAATTTGAATACTTTCACTACAAAATTCCTATACTTTACAAAATTCCAAATTCCTATACTTGTTATTAATTTATGATAAGAAAAAAGATATCTTATTTATATTGCATTCATCTTACAAATATCTAGTTAAGTTTAGTTAGTTTTTTACATTACTTTCAATTATAAAAAATTACAACAAGAATCGAACTTTCATTCCTATTATGACATCTATAGTTTAAGTAAGAATATTTTGTAAAGTAAAATTTGTTATCTAATTTCTTCTCATTTTAGTTGCATATTGTATTTTTTCCCTGTGGGTTCGATATTCATGGCTTAATCAAAAAGTCTTATATTACTTGATAACGACAAATATACTTGCGTAGTATCCCATATTTAAATATAACAATTGCATTCTTATTTGCTTCGAAGTTAAGTTTTTGATAACCGTTGTAAAGTAAAAAATCTAAGGAAAAATTAAGATTATATCTGCATACATCGTACTGTCATATAAAATCAGGATCAAGTTTTTGGCTTCGTTGCCAGGGAAAAATAAAATTTTTGAAGAAATTTTTAGAAAGCAAATTTCTATTTTTAGAAAGTCTTATTCAAGCTTTTAGATTTATTATAGGAATATTGTAGTGTTGATTTTATATAACATTCTTATTTGTGTGATTTTATTTTATGTTATTTTATAGTAATGTATGCTTAGTTCAAGTTTTAAAGGGCTAGTGCCCTACGATTCTGAATTGGAAAGAACTATTAGAAAAATAAAAAAAATAAAAAGTACAGAAAAAGACTAAAAATTTCAAGAAGACAAACCAAAATAATCAAAATGCTTAAATTAATCAAGAATTTAGATCTTTAAAAGATTATGGAAATCCTACAATGGATGAACTTCATTGTAGTATTCAAAAATCTGTTTTAGTGACTTATTCATTTAAACTTGAACCTGTTATTATCCAAATTGTATCAAAGCATCAGTTTGGGGGAGCACCAACTGAAGATCCAAATTTACATCATGCCAATTTTCTAGAGTTATGTGCTACAGTTATGTGCTACATTTAAATATTTAAATATGATGGTGTATCAGATGATGGTACAATACTTAGACTTTTTCCTTTCTCGCTGAGAGATAAGACTAAGACATGATTACATTCATACTACCCGGATCTATCAGAACTTGGGGTGATTTAACACAAAAATTCCGTGAAAAATATTTTCCACCATAAAAAAATGTAAAGTTTATAAATGATATTATATCTTTTTGTCAGTTTAAAGGAGAATCTATTTATGAAGCATGAAAACAATTTAAAGAACTACTGAGAAAGTGTCCACACCATGCTATACTAGATTGGTTAATAATTTAAACTTTTTACAAGGATTTGTTGGATCTCTTAGATATATTATCGGTGTCGTTGCTGGTGTTTTATTGATGTCAAAACCATTTCATGACGCTTATGTTTTAATTGAAGAGATGACTACTAATAATTTTCAATAGCCTTTTGAGAGGATAAATCCTAAGAAAGTAGCCAATATTCATGAATCTCATGCTTTTGCAATGTTACAAATCAAGTTGCTACAATTTCAAGAAAGTTAGACAATTTGGAATGAATTTTTCTCAACCAACTGCAATGATTGAAGGGAATTCATTAGGTCAAATGGTAGATTCTCAAGCATCACTAAAAATTTTGAATGTCATAAATAATAAGTAGAATAACTCATATTCAAATTATTATAACCTAGGTAGGAAGAACCATCCTAACTTTAACTGGAACAATACTTTGGGTGGTAATAATCTACAATGGGGGAACAACCAAGCAAACCCATTCGAAAATTGGAACAACCAAGGTAATAGTAATTATAGACCTACTTATCATCCAGGTTTTAACAGTAATCCACAATTCAAAAAGAAAAAGTTATATATAGAAGAAGTGGTGTTACAAATGGGAAATCAGTTACAAAGTCAATGAGCTACAATTAGAAATATTGAGAATCAATTGGGACAAATATCAAATTCATTAAGTAATAGATCCCAAGGAACACTTCTTAATAATACAAAAGTAAATCCAAAAGACAAGAATAAAGAACAAGTAAAGACTGTTCAACTTAGAAGAGGAAGAGAATTGGAAGGTAGAGTTCAAAAAGAGATTGAAGTGGAGAGAGAAGAAATTGAAGAACCTGAAGAGGATGCTCCGAAAGGTATAGAGAGACCAATTTCTCCACTTAAAATTGACTTGGATAAACCATCACCTCTATTTCCTCAGAGACTTCGTCAACAAAAGTTGGATAAAAAATTTTCAAAATTTCTGGAAATCTTTAAGAAGCTTACAATAAGAAGGGAAATCTTTAAGAAGCTTACAATTAATATTCCATTTATTGAAGCTTTAAAATAAATGCAAAGCTATGTGAAGCTTATGAAAGATATTCTTAACAGGAAAAGGAAGTTCGAAGATAACAAGACTGTTGCACTTAGTGAGGAGTGCAATGTTATAATTCAGAAAAGCTTCCTGAAAAGCTTAAAGATCATAGTAGCTTCACAATTCCATGTGCAATAGGAGACAGATTTTATGAGAAAGCTTATGTGATTTAGGTGCAAATATTAACCTTATGTCATTATCAATATTTAACAGATTGGGATTAGGAAAAATATCCCCTACTACTGTAACTCTGCAGTTGATAGATCATTCAATAACATATCTTAAGGGAGTTTTAGAAGATGTTTTAGTGAAAGTTGATCAATTTATCTTTCCTATTAATTTTATTATGATAGATATGGAGGAAGATAAGGAGATACCTATCATTTTGGGGAGAACTTTCTGCCGGCACTATTTTTGGTGTGGGGTTTGCCCGTAATAAGTTGTCGGTCATCGGAATTGAAATCCCGTTGCCCGCTTCGGAAGGACGTTTTAAAAAATTTAGTTTTGAAAAAGATGAAGTCAAACTGACCCCATAATTTTCATAGTTTAGATGAAAGAGCACTTTATCTCAAATCATGTATCTATCCCGAAGGATGAACACAAGAATTGAGAGTGAGACTCGATCAAATAAACTAAAGAAAGTTATGAAATCC
>NW_018164567.1:521475-522140 GCF_001263595.1 Phalaenopsis equestris
TTAAAAATCATTTTAAGGTTTAAAAATAGATATCTTTATTTTTACACCTTGGAAAAATAATCGAATGATTCCTAAGTTTTTAGGAAATAATTTTGGAACATTTCCATGAGTTTAGTATTTTATGATTTTTTTATTATTTTTAATTATTAAAAATAATTAAAAATAACCTAAAAATCAAGTTTTTATTTTAAATATATTTTTATTTTTATTAAACTCCTCTAATAACAGAGATCTCAAAAAACTAAGTTTCATAATTTTTGGAGTTATATTTTAATTTTTAAAAATCATTTAAGTTTCAAATTTAATGGTCACATTTAAAAATCAATTAAAAATATTAAATGATCTCCAAATCCTTTAAAATTTTTATGGTGAGTTCCCTGACTCATGAGCCACATTGGAGGAGAAAAATTAAGTGATTTTAATCTCTGTGCCCTTCAAATTAAATGTTTTAAGCAATTTGAAGTTTGCTCAAAACACTAATGTTTTGACTCTTAAAAATCATGAAATTATTTCCTAAGACTACTCCAGTCATAGAAAACTTATATGAATTTTTGGAGAATTTTCTAAGCCAAATACAATTTTCTATAATTATTGGAATAGAAAATGTATAAAAACTTAGAAAATTAAGATCTCTATTTAGAGATCTCCTATGTCTTTGAAAAAAT
>NW_018164567.1:523823-530007 GCF_001263595.1 Phalaenopsis equestris
CTTAGCTCCAAATCAACATTCAGGGTCAATCCTAAGGTCAAGTAGCCCTATAGGAACTCTCCTTGAGTTCCCTCATAATGATCTTACCTACTAAGTGCTAGAGGTTAGGACCAATATGTGGAACTTCAAATTGAGTAAAGAGAAGAATTTTTGAGTTTCTAATGGTGAGGGTACCTTTTCTAGTTTTCTAAGACTAGTCAGTAGGAAAGTCCTATGACTAGACCTAGGCTACTAAAGAAATTTCTAGACCTCAACCAAAAGTGAGGTCAACACTTTCCTAGCTACAGGAAGAGCAATGATAGATGTGTAGAAAGGGGAATTAACTATGCACATCAATGATCAAACAATTACTTTTAATATTTTCAAATCAATGAAGTATCCTGCAAAAGATAAAAATGATAAATGTTACAGAATGGATGTAATAAGAAATCTAAGTGAATGTCATTTCAAAACAATTTATGAAGAGAAATCTGAAATGAAAGAGTTAAAACTCTAGCAAGAAGAGGAATTAGAGCAATTTGAAAATTTTTATAAGAAAGATTCGAATTATGTTCGAGAAAGTTTAGAAGTTTTTGACACGATAGAAAAAGATAAATATTTTTGTCTATCGATTGAAAAACCTCTTGAACTTGAGTTGAAGTTACTTCCTGAGCATTTAAAATATGTCTTTTTAGGTGATTCCTCAGCATTATCGGTTATAATTTCCTCAAATTTAACTACAACAGAATAAGAGAGTTTACTAAAATCTTTGAAGAAATATAAGAAATTAAAGGAATCATTGGAAAGTCTTTGGATGGACAATTACTGATATTAAATGAATTAGTCTTTCAATATGTATGCATAAAATTCATGTGGAAGAGAACTGCAATCCCAGGGCTGATCCTCAAAGGAGATTGAATCCTATTATAAAAGAAGTTGTTAAGAAAGAAATTTTAAAGTGTTAAATGCTGAAATTTTCTACCCTGTTTCAGATAGTGCATAGGTTAGTCCAATTCACTGCATTCTTAAAAAAGGAAGAGTGACTGTAACTATGAATGAACATAATGAGTTAAAACCAACAAGACAAGTCACGAGGTGGCAAATATGCATTGATTATAGAAAATTAAATCTCGCCACTATGAAAGATCATTTTTTCACTACCCTTTCTAGATCAAATGTTGGATAGACTAGTTGGGAATAAATACTTTTCTTTTCTGGATGGATATACTGGTTATCACCAAATACAAATAGCTCGTGAGGATCAAAAGAAAATAACTTTTACTAGTCCTTATGATATATTTACTTTTAGAAGAATGCTCATTGGTTTATGTAATGCCCCTACTACATTTCAAAGATGTATGATTGCTATTTTCTATGATTTAATTAAGAAAGTAATTAAATTTTTTATGGATGATTTTTCAGTGTTTTGAACTTCATTTGAATCATATTTAAAACATTTATTGAAAGTTCTTAAGCGCCGTGAAGAAACAAATTTAGTCCTTAATTGGGAAAAATATCAATTTATGGTAGCAGAATGAATCATTTTAGGACACCACACATCAAAAAATGGTATGGAAGTAGACCCAACAAAAATTTAAGTGATCGCTAATTTACCTACCCAATAAATGTGAGGGAAATTAGGAGTTTTTTAGGACATGTTGGATTCTACATGCGATATATTAAAGACTTTTCAAAAATTGCTAAGCATCTATGTTGTTTACATGAAAAAGATGTAATTTTTCATTTTGATAAGGAGTGCTTACAAGCTTTTGAGCTATTAAAAGAAAAATTAGTCACTGCACAAATTATTATTTCACCAGATTGAGAAAAATCTTTTGAATTAATGTGTGATGCAAGTGGTTATGCTATTGGAGCTGTTTTAGGACAAAAGCATGATAAAGTTTTCAAAGTAATCTACTATGCTAGTAGAAATCTTAATGAAACTCAAATTAATTATAACACAACTGAGAAAGAGTTATTAGCAATAGTATATGCTTTTGATAAATTCAGATCATACTTAATTCGAACCAAATGTGTTGTGTATATTGATCATTTTGCTATTAAATATTTAATGAAAAAGAAGGATGCAAAACCAGGACTGATATGATGAATTCTTTTTTTTGTAAGAATTTGACTTTGACACCCGAATTTTTTTAGTAAGATCACTACTGATGCTGTCGTGACCAACTTTGAACCACGTAAGTGAATTGTGGCCTTCGACCATGTATCTAGTGATGAATCATTGTGTGGCTTTATCGATGACAATCTATGGCACCTCCAACCGCCAAAATAATCATGGTCATTAACTCACCTTCCAATCAATGGCCGCAAGGACCTCTACCACCACCTCCTTAACATATTAATAAATGTCATTTCCATAGTCATTGTCATTCGAACTCTCTTGTCTCCAGTGTTGATAAGTGAAAGAAGAAGAGCCTCATAATCCAACCAACTACTAAAACCTGTCCTCTGGTAAGCTCCCGTCTCTATCCTCTGTTGTTCTTACTTAGTTTTTATTAATTTATTTTGATTTTAATTTAAGTTAACCTAATAAATAGACTTAGATTAGGCTTCTTTTTGGGTTCAACTCGACGCAACCCAAACCCAGCCTAACCCCAATCTAAATCAGGTCGATCCAAACCTAGCCTAACCCTAGCCCAAACCATAGTCGATCCAACCCCAAACTGACCTAAGCTTAACCTAGACCTAACCCAACCAATCCCGAACCCAACCTAACCTAGCTCAATCTAACCCAAAACCGACCCAACCTGACCCAAAACAAGCCCAACCTGACCCAAAACAAACCCAACCTAACCCAAACCAAGCCCAACTTGATTGAAACATAACCCAAACTGACTGAAACCCAACCTGACCCAAACCTAACTCAAAACTAACCTAACTTCATCTAAACCTAGCTCAACCTAACCCAAATATAACCCAATTTATCCCAAACTAAGCCCAATACAACCATAACAAAACCTGACCCAACCTAAGTACAACCAGCCCAAACCGAAATCCAAACCAGCTAACCCCATACCATATTTGAGCTCAATTTTGAGTTGATCTAAGTTAAAAACCTAGCTTGCCTTGAGCCATTACTTCAAGTCTAATCCAAACTAAATGTAAGTTGTTTTACATGTCAATTCATGTTTTGCTTTATGTGTAGTTTTCAAAAATAACATAAAATGACAAAAAAATACATAAAAGTAAAAGAAAGAAGAGAACATCTCACGAGATGGTTCTCTCCACAAACATCTAAATCAAAAAAATAAAGCAAATTTTAAAACTTAAGGAAATATTGATTTGTCTCCACAATTGACAAACCAAGGAATCAAAAAATAACATGAATTAAGTATTGAGCCTAAAATAACATTTAAAATACACGAAGAGAAAGGATGAAAACCAAACTTAGGTAGATCTGACATAAATCTTAGGTTAGCTAACTTGGATACCGAACTTAGGATCATGCAAATACTCCAAGTTTGTTTGAGTATAGAAATCCAGGTTAATTTGATTGTGCCCTAGTTAGTGCTAAGGACTAGGACATACAAAACAAATAACCTACTCCATGAGACTAGAGCAAATACCTTACAGTGTTGTAACTCATGGTAATTGATAAAGGTATTTAGGCCTGCTCCAAATCATAAATCCTTCATATGCCTTGAAACTCAAGCGGGATCCTTTGTTAAGAGGTTGGTTAAATTTGATAGATATTAATGGTCCTTGTATGAAAAAAAGCCATGAGCATCATAATTGGAGGTACTATTCCTAAAGTCTTTGTTAGTCCACTAATCAAGATTCCTTATAGAGTTTAGGGTTTTCATGTCCATCTAGAAATACTTCTCAATCAACATTGTCTTTTAGTTTATTAGTTCCAATCACTTCAATCAATCAAATCAACTTTACTTAAGTCATCCTTTAACTCCACTTGACCAATTCAAAATCACTATCAGGTCACTCCAAATTATTTAACTTACGCTTTCCAAATTGATCTCATCCCTCGGATGGTTAAATACTTTTACTTGGGCTTTTTCAATGACACACCTTCATTGAACTATAAGTTCCGTTCTTTTGAGTTTAATTCTTCCAAGTTGGATTCTTTCTTTATCTCCAAGTCTCCAACTATGAAAGTCCAATATTTTGGTAACCTGACTCAGTACATTAATTGAGAGTTTTTTCTATGGCTCATATCCTTATACATGTAATTAAATACGAGGGCTTGCCATCGTAGGAAATGAGAGTTTAGAATTAAGATAAATCTTATCTTACACGTATAAGGCAAGGAAAAAAAACCTTTGTTCCGTAGACTGATGAAGATTTTCAGTATCCAGATGATCAGACTCATTTTTAAGGTAATATTTTGTGCTCATTCATTTAGATAAAAGTTTTCTAAAAATTATATAGTGTACGGTGACAGACAAAAATTGCCCACAAATGGTCTAACTTGTGCAACTAACCTATCATCCTTAAGTCTCATCTTGTTGGACATTGACTTGAATAAAATCTTTCATTAGATCTGAGTGTCATCCAAGATAGATGATCTGATAGTTGCTTATCAAGGCAGTAAGGATGATGACTTTCCTCTAAGGATTCTCATTGGGGATAAGATCTGTGATAATGAATGAAATGAGGGGATGCTTGATGAGTTTCGAAGCGAAGGCTGTTGCTCATAATTCTCTAGACGAAAGCCTCTCCAATGGCCTGCAAAGATAAATCTTCACCTCCTGCAAAGATTGCAGGCACCACTCCACCTATGTGAACGGTATTCCCTCAGCCCGGTTCTTCCAAAATTCCCTCTGTAGGTCCTTCCTTAAGTTGTAGCTCCTAGTGCCACAAACTCCTTGATTTTCCCAACTCCAATCAATTCTTGGACCAGGTTTCAGAGGTGTCAGAATTCCTCTGTATCATGGTCGAGGTCTAAATGGTATAATAGTATTTCCTTGGGTCCCAAAGAAAATCTCTGGTCCTTATCGGTGGTGCCTTCTTTAAGTATTTCTTATTTTGGATGACCTCTACTATATGAGTCATCGAGACTCTCAACAGAGTCATTTTTTGGTCATGAAGATCGGGCAAGCACTCGTTAGACCAAGCAGGTCGTAAGTCAAAGTATCGAACCTAGCCTCTTGATTGCAACTTTTGTAGGCTCCCATCTTGTCCAGAGGTGGTTGATTGTCTTCATTTCGTAGGAGAGCAAAGGGATGCAAATCTTCACTCGGTCTCCACAAGTTTTCCTTGTGGGCCCCCTTATGTAGATGATTTTTCTTTGAAAAAACTAGGGGCAGAATTAAACTCATCAGCTAAGATATGATTGTTGGTCAACTCCAGCTTCTATGCTAAGCGTTTTGGTAGTTAAAGACCCATGACATAGTGGAAAAGTCCTTATTTCAGCCCTTGGGCCATGTCGATGTGCGCTACTATAGGTGCTAGGTCTCGCACCTACAACCCCTCCTTTTGGAATTAGTTGACAAACTAGCGTAAGTTGTCAATCTACCCTTGCCAGATCTATAGTCGGGACTGTGAACTCTTCTAGAGACTTTGGGCAAGCAAGCTATGCCATGAACATCTCTTGAAGTCCATAAATGATGTGATTACTCCTGCTAGCAATTTGTTAAACCATTTGAGGGCCGACTCCCACAACATAGTGAAGGACAATCAACACTTCAACGCATTTGTGATTTTCAACAAATAGGCAATCGATTCAAAGGAGGCAGTTATAGGATTCTAGAGCGGAAACTATCAATTTCTTCGGGTGCTCAACTTCATAAATCTGCTGAAAGAATGTGTTCTTTGGTTGGCAAGCTGCCTTTGTTTTCCCGGATCGTTGTCTATCCATTGGTGGCAACCAATCACAGTTAAGGCACTAGGAATCTCCAAACCTTTCTTCAAGCAAAGATACCCTTCGATCAATGGATACCAACACTTTCTATCAAGGCTTCCCAGTCTATTATCGATGGGCCTTCCTTTGACATTCCTTGTCTGTGTCAGATCTTGAGATCCATGCCACACTATATATATATATATATATATATATATTAAAAGAAATGACTTGAGGCTATTATACGAGCTCGGTCCCCAATGCGCCTAACAATTCAAGTACCACGTCTTTCATTGGGGGGGAATTGAACCCCAGACCACTTACAATTGACGAGCAGATGCCCAACCAGTTGGTCTGAGTATGCGACACACACACACATATATATATATA
>NW_018164567.1:530033-533209 GCF_001263595.1 Phalaenopsis equestris
TATATATATATATGGAGAGAGAGAGAGAGAGAGAGAGAGAGAGAGAATATAAATATTTTATGCTCCACTTTCTGGATTAAGATAATTATGTATAATATTGAATGACTAGTTACAATTTTTTAGACTTCTGAACATCATATACATAATTTAATTGGGGAATATCAAGGTAGAAGATAAGATGGTATAGAGGATAGATTTTGAAAGTATTGACAAATAAAAATGATATAAAATTACAAATAATACAACTAAATTAAAACAAAAAAATTGAGAAAAACAAAGGATAAATTAAAGCAACTTGAGGTTATCGAAATACATTTTGCAAACAAAATTGACACCTCATGCAACATTTATGAGAGAAGGAATAAAAAATGGACATTTATAAAGTCAATCCCTAATAACTGCCATGAGATTTAAGATAATGGAAAATATAAATATACTAACAAAAACCAACCCCGTCAAATTAAAGATGCGTTTGGGGTAACTTGTGCGTTTCAGGATAAGCTGCTTATCCTGAAACACATCCCGCGGGAGGGCCGCATGATTCGGTCCGCGGCTTGTATTTGGTGTAAAAACCCAAACGCGGTTTCGGATAAACTGACGAAACGCACGAACCAAACGGTATGATGGCGTTTTGAAAATACCGTCCGTATTTATAAGCTGCCCCAAACGGGCCCTAAGTATAGCTGGTGGAGTTTTTGAAATTGAGCCAAACAAACTCCAAATTAACTTTAAATTCATCAAATTTAAATTTGGCCTGATTTTTTAGTTTGATGATTTATTTTATCACTTGCTTCTGTAAGTTGGGATCAATAAGACTTTGATATTCTATCGAGTGAGATAATGTTCTCGATTAAAAATTTGTGCATTATTGCAAATTATAATGGTAATTTATGCAATAATTTAAATGATAATATAAATATTGCTAAACATCGTAGACTATCTGTTTCCAATTAAAGGCCTCTCCAATTGCAATTTATTAACATATGTTATTAGTCTTCAATAAAATTAGCTTTTTTCCTGCGCTGACATATTAAGCCGATGGAATGCAATTGACTCCTTTGAATCAATATTATGAAATTCTTAGGCTATAAAAGATGGTGAAGATCATTTGAATGGTCGTCCATATACACATACATCCCACCCAATCCAACGTATTTATGTATCCAACCCTTACACTTAAGTTTTTACATTTATACAAGAAAAATTATTACATACGTAAAGCGTGCACAGAACTGCGTACGCTCCCCGATCACAGTCATCCATCAACTCATCCAAACAAGCCTGTATGACAGTGGGTCCCACTTTTACTAATTTAATAAAAAAAAATTAAAAGGGATGGTTGTGATCGGAGAGCGTACGCAGCTCTGTGTACACTCTCCGTATATAATATTTTTTTTCTTTATACAATCAAAATCTTTCATATCACATCAAAGATATCACTTGTGTAAATAACCTTGTGCAAGACGACATATATGTAAAAATAATAGTTTAGGTGTTTGATATATAAATACATAGGAATTGAGTGGTATGCATGTAAATCTTCCTTTTTTTTAATTTTAGTAAAATAAAATCTTAATATGATTTCTATGAAGAACTATTCAAATTGACATGTTATGGGCTGGCCCACACTAATATTGAAATACTACGTTTGGAATGAATGGCACAATCGAATTAGATTTCTTGCAAGACATTTATTCTATTGGTTCTTGATATAGGGTTTCGATTGACTTGAATTTTTTTTTAGGGGAATATTTTAAAAATAATTTAATTTTCGAGGGGACAGCTTATCGTTTTATGCGTGGATTGTGATAAAAGGATTAATGCCTTTAGCTTCTTCAAGACTTGGATTTAGAGAACTGTTTTTCTATAACAAGTTGCTTATTTCCGTGAATGAGACAGACTAACTTTATTTCGAAGTTCCGAGGCATTGTATGTGAGACATTAAATCATATTGGCCAAGGAAAAGCAAATATAATAGGAAAGCAAAGAGAACCGTTTGATTTGAGATTTTCCATTGGAAAATTCATCTTATCAAATGTTAGATTTTTATGCAATTTTTTTTGAATCTAAAAAGACCTAAATTCTTAGTGTGAATCAAAAATATAACTGCACGACTCGAGAAAATTCAATGGGTCCCGTTTATGAATATTGAAAGGCCGCATCAAGATAGTCAAAAGATGGAAGCACAAAGTATCATTTCCTGTGGTCGGGAGAACTGGCCGACCAAATGGAAGCACAAGATGAACGAAAGAACATGTGGAACCTAATCCGAGAAATAATCATTTGTGCACAACTCCCTCAACTGATTGTGGATAAGATGATTGTAACTGGATCTAGGTCCCTCTATCAACATCATGAATCTAAGGACGGTCGCGTATTTGGACATTGATGCCCGTAGGCTGCAGTGGATAAGATGATGTTGTATGGCTTCATCCAGAAAAAGGAAAGAGCGACTGGTTCAATTACTCTGTTATTGAAGATCGGTGATTTGATAACAATAACAAAATTTCATATCTGTTGACCTCACTTTTGGTTGAGGTCTAGAAACTTCTTTAGTAGCCTAGGTCTAGCCATAGGACTTTCCTATTGACTAGTCTTAGAAAACTAGAAAAGGTACCCTCATCATTAGAAACTCAACACTCTTCTCTTTAATCAATTTGAAGTTCCACATATTGGTCCTAACCTCTAGCATTTAGTAGGTAAGATCATTATGAGAAAACTCAAGAAGAGTTCCTATAGGACTACTTGGCCTTAGGATTGACTCTAGGTGTTGGTTTGGAGTTAAGGTACACAATACGTCAATACCCCCACAATACCCTAGCTAAGACCAATACATAAGAACCCAAAATGAGGATTTCATTGATCCATGGTTCATTTAGAATGAATATCTATCCAATTCTACTTGAAATGCTCATCTTAGGTCTTTTGCCCCAGACAAACCCCCAAATTACCTAAATGCCCTTGGGACCCTCCTTTAACCCAAAATCCAAAAAATTCTAAAATTCTCAGAAAATTTCAATAAATCCCAAATATTCCCAATTTTATTTCTTTCAACTACCACATGACCCAATTTGGCCAATTTGACTATCTTTAACTAAAATACCCAAATTGTCCCTTAAAGACCCAAAATTCTCCAAATCCATCCCAAATGTCTATCAATTTGATCTTAATTGACC
>NW_018164567.1:535865-536164 GCF_001263595.1 Phalaenopsis equestris
ACTTAAATGATTTTTAAAAATCAAAATATAACTCCAAAAATTATGAAACTTAGTTTTTTGAGTTCTCTGATATCAGGGGGATTTAATAAAAATAAAAATATTTTTAAAATAAAAACTTAATTTTTAGGATATTTTTAATTATTTTTAATAATTAAAAAAAATAGAAAAAAATTTATAGAATATTAAACTCATTGAAATATTCCAAATTATTTCCTAAATACTTAGAAATCATTGGAATATTTTTCCAAGATCTAAAAATAAAGATATCTGTTTTTAAACCTTAGTTTTTAAACCTTAAA
>NW_018164567.1:536231-536912 GCF_001263595.1 Phalaenopsis equestris
ATAAAAAATTAAATAAAAATCATAAATTAAATAAAAATCATAAAAATACAAAATAAATTTCTCTGGGTTCCTTGACCTCAGGGAGATTTTTCAAAAATATAAAATAAACTTTTCAACATATAAAATATTTTATTTTTATTAAAGTCCCCAAAACTTCAATTAATTTTAATAAATCACAAAAAATTCAAAAAATTATGAAATTTTGGACAAATGACTTTATGGTCTAGAGCTAGCTTACATAAAAATTTCAAGTGATTAGGAATTGTCGTGATCATCTTTTGGAATTTTCTTTGAAGATGCATATTTTTGCATGAAAATAATTATATGAATTAAATTAAATTGTGAAAATTCACATTCTCTCCTCTGATGTCTTAATTGACCTATAAATAAGGTTACATAAAAATTTCAAAGTCATTTACTTAAATTTGACAAATTATGAAAGTTTGGACCCTTAGGGGCAAAATTGTAATTTTGGATATTTTGGCCTTAATGAACATTTAGGCTTAATCAAAATGAGAAATGTAATTTCTGATATTAATTAAATCATTTGATGATTTGCAATCGAAAATGGGCTTAATTGGTAGAAACTCACTTCACTTTGCCAAATTACAAGACAAAAATAATTCTCATAATTATCAAAATTTTGGAAACTTCATTAGCATAAAATGACTTTTGAATTTA
>NW_018164567.1:539118-539522 GCF_001263595.1 Phalaenopsis equestris
TAATCAACTTTAATATGCCCATAATAAAATTTAAAAGAACTTTAACCATAGGGTCACCTGATTTGACATTATAACCGAATGACTTAGAAAACTTGAACTCTGCTACAACGAGGAGCTTGGAGCTTACATGGTGGGCAGCTCGGCCATCTTTAGCAGCAAAAGGATCTACACTAATACATTCCTTCCTTAGCTTTAAAACAACAGAGTCATAGGATATCAAGGTTGTTTGCCTAGTGCAACATAAATCCTCAAACACATCTTTTAGGCATTTATACAATCTTGTTGTACAATTTAAGCCCTAACTCGCCTTAGGACTCCGAGGTAGTCATTTGTCACGACTTAAATCCTCACATCTTCAAGGTTATTTGTGTTGATTGCTTCACACAAATGTAAATCCTAATAAA
>NW_018164567.1:539733-553123 GCF_001263595.1 Phalaenopsis equestris
TATATTAAATAGGGGAACTTGTCGGCCAATACATTGGTTTCGCAGACCAAACGGATGTCATAACTTTCTTTAGTTTATTTGATCGAGCCTCACCCTCAATTCTTGTGTTCATCCTTCGGGATAGATACAAGATTTGAGGTAAAGCACTCTTTCATCTAAACTATGGAAATTATGGGGTCAGTTTGACTTCATCTTTTTCAAAACTAAAATTTTTAAAACGTCCTTCCGAAGCGGGTAATTGGATTTTAATTCCGATGACCGACAACTTCTTACGGGCGGACCCCACACCAAAAATGGTGCCGACAATATCGTAGATTTTGATACTTCTTTCAATGTCCTTGACCGTGGATACATGAACACAAAATGGTTCATTCATCACTACCCCAATTCATTAAGTATCATTATGAGGGACAAGACGAATGCATTAAAGGGGATTTACAAGCGTTCTCAATACATGAAGTGGTGACCCACGTGGATGCCGAAAACTACGCTCCACTAAAGAAGATAGTATTCTCCATGTAAGTGATAGCAAATATAGATGAAAAAAATAGAAAGTAAGCAAAGAAAGCCAAAAAGCATTATGTTTAAACTCAACGAGATGGTAGAAGCTCTTCCAAACTTGCATTCGAGGTGTAGGCAAGGGACCAGACGAAGGAGAGAAAAATAGATAGTTGAAAAGCAGAAAGCAACAATAATCAACATTGACTTGGACTCAAGTTCTAAAGAAAAAAAAAAGAAATGAACAATGGTGATAAATTAGGAAAAATCACAATTTGAAATCTCTCTCAAAGACCAAGAAAAAGAAGAAGACAATTCAAGTCAAGGTACAAGAAGATCAATTACTATGTACAGACTATGACCTCAACCCTAATTTTCCCAAACAATGTTAAACGTTTGGCGATCAAGGAAGTACATGGTGTGGGTGCAAAACCAATTAAGTTTCATCATTGATTCTTCTTGTAATTTTTTTTATAATTTGAAAATAATGTAAGCAACTAACTAACCTAACTAAATACTTACAAGATGAATGTAATATAAATTAAATATCTTTTTCTTTATCATGAATATCTAACAAGTATAAGAATTCTGTTGTTAAAGTATTTTAATTGTGTTGTGCAAAGTAGGAGCAATATTATTCCTTACCCTTACTAGAGATGCTATAAAGAACATTGACTAATCTATAGTTTGAATAGTCTTGAAGACGGGTTAGGTAAAGAAGATACTAGCTCTCACTCGAGAGTTCCATCTTCTCCCTCCACCTGGGGGCTAACATCTCTTATTAAAACCTAAAACTATAAATCAAATTGGGGACTTTTATCATGTCACTCAAAAGTTCTCTAATCCTACACCCTTCAAATTTTATTTTCCTATTTATTTGCACTCAACCCCATGAACTATATTCTCATCCATGAAATCAAATGTGATTCTTATCATTTGTTGACTGAGATAATACCATCTCGGATCTTACATCTTTGACTGAGATAATACCATCTCGGATCTTATATGTTCTCAAAACAGGTATTAACATCTTCATTGACATAATCAAGAAGTAAATGAAGCACAAGGTTTAAAATCATCACAACTTCTTCCAACATTAAAGTTCAATACTTCACACAACTTCTCTCCACAACTTCTCTCCAATACTTAATCATCCAATACTTAATCACTTATCATTTTAAGGAAAAAAAATAAAGAAAACTACTCAGAATTCATGGAGAAAATACAACCACATCTGAGTTTGAAAGTAGAAGTCATGCACTCAAACAAGAAGCCTAAATTAACTCCAAATACAGTCACAAAGAAAAAAAATTTATCTCAAATTCTCTCCACCAAATGTCTTGAGATTCCTTTGAATCTCTTCCTCCACTCACAATACAAACTAAAACTCAAAATAAAATGAAAAGGCGGTCGACGGCAGCGGTGTATGGGGGTTACTCTGGATAGATGGATGATAATTGGCCTCTTCCCTTAATGATCCAAGTCTTCTTTAATAAAAATCTAAGACGTGCCTTGATGTCTCTTCAAAATGTGTCTCAATTCAATGAATCTTCTAGAAATTTTCTCATTTCAAAAACCCATCGAATGAATTTTCGTGTCCATAAATCATTTTCCACATTTTTACCAAAGGTTGCTTCAAACACTTCTTCAAAAACTCATCCAAATTCAATGAATCATCAAATAACTACTTCTGGCTCTTAAGCGCGAGGTACCTGACGCTTATGCGCGGCTCTCTCTATTTAACTAGCGCGTAAGCGCTAGACTGGGCGCTTAGGCGCCTGATCCCGACGATTTATATGCAACAATATAGCAATGTCTTTGATGATATTTTTCACTTATGTTTCCTTACTTTGCAATAGAACCAAAAACTTGATCCTGGAGTAAATAAAAGGCCCTGAATATCGATCCCATGGGGAAATTAACAATATGCACTATCAAACAGCAAACTTCTATTTTAAAAAGATAATTACTTAAACTATAGATAATTTGAAAGTAATTAAAATTCAATTCTTTTTGATATTTTTGTTCTTTTTGATATTTTTGATATTTTTGATATTTTGACAAAACAATAACAACTTCTAAATCTAACTTGAGTTTACGTAAAAAGAAGAAAAACTCTGAATATGAAAATATCTTTTTCCTCATCATGAATCAGTAATAAGTATTGAAATTCTTTTATAGAAGTATGCAAATTGTGTTGTGCCAAATAAAAACAATAATATTCTTTACCCTTACTAGAGATGCTATAAAGAACATTAGCTAATTTAAAGCTTGAATAGTTCTTAAGACCGGCTAGGCAGGGAAGATACTTGCTCTCACTCTAGAGTTCCCTCGATTCCCTCCACCTAGGGGCTAGCATCTCGTATCAGAACCTAAAACAATAAACCAAGTTGGGGGCTTTAACCTGTCACTTTAAATGCTCTACACCCTTCAAAGACTATTTCCCTATTTATTTGCACTAAATCATATAAATTACATTCTCATTCATACAACCTCATTTGATTCCTTCCAATTTTTGGGTGAGACAATTCCAACCCGGTTGTTACATGCTCTCTCAACAAATTTTAACATCTAGATATGTCAAATCAAGAAGTAAATGAAGTGCATGGATTTAAATTATCACAACTTTTTCCAACTTTAAAGATCAATACTCTCCACAACTTCCATCCAACAATTTAATTACTTATCATTTTAAGGAAAAAGATAAATAAAACTACTCAAAATCCATGGAGAAAACAAAACCACACTTTAATTTAAAAGTAGAAATCATTATTCAATTAAAACCAAGTCTCAATTAAAACCAAAAGTAGTTTAAAAACAAAGATAAAATATTATCTCAAATACTCCACCAAATTTTTGTTTCTAGGGGTCATAACCAGCCTCTTTAGCCAATAAGTGCCTAAAATGTCCTTTCAAAATTCGACAAATTGAAGTAAACTGTCACATAATTGTCTCTGGCGCTTAAGAGCTGGGTCTCTAGCGCTTAGGCGCGGTCTTCTCTATTTCACCGGCGCTTAAGCGCCAAAACTTTTTTGCATCATTTTCACTTTTTTGCTCCAAATTGATCCTTTTTCACCCCTTTTAGCATTTTTTTGTCATTTTTACTTGTACTTGAAAGAAAAACACACAAATACTTTCCATTAAAACGCAATATATCAAAAAATAGACATAAAAATGTGTTTAAAAATACTATATATTTTAGGTGTATCAGCACCTCAGTTCATTTTTGCTTTAAAATTGATCTCTTTTCACTCCTTTCACCATTTTTCATCCCTTTGATTGTACCTGAAAGAAAAACACACAAACACTTTTTATTAAAGAGCAATATCTAAAAAATAAGTGTAAAAATGAGTACATAAAGACTATATATTTTAGGTGTATCGGGAGTCTTAGAGGACTCCCATGTTGTTTGCTAAAACGACTTACACCCATCCAAGAGAGTTTTGTTTGATCAAAATTAATTCTTATGTGGAGGCATTTTGAATAAAAACAGTTATTTCAAAAATAGAGCAAATTTAATCCAAACTTAGGAGTTAGTGTCTGTCCAATTGACCGCCTCTTCTTTCTCTTCTTCTTATTTTCCCTCCTCTTTTTTCTCGCACAAACTTGGTGACTTTCGTGTACTCAGATTTCTTACTGGATTTCTTCTCAAAATTCTTGTTGGTTGCCTCGATTTGTCATTTTTCCTCTTAAGTTCCTAATATTGTTTAGAGGTCATCAGTCATGGCTCCGAACCTTTTTGATTTCAACGCCATGTTGATTATAGTCCCCTCTGTATATTGGAGGATGGAGATGTAATTTTCTTCGATTACTGAAGCCAAAAATCTAATATTATGAGGCACAGACTTCTTTTTGTATGGTCCTTCGCTCAAACGGATATGGATGCCTCAATCCCTGACATACCTGAGAAGGAAGTGTCACTTCTAGCTCTTGATGTTGTTTTCCAGGACAACCAAATTAAATTTATGGGTCGATCCAAGGATTACATGACCATATGGCTTCATTGGGAAAAAGAGCATATGGCAAATAGCTCCTAAGACTAGAAAATTTTCCGTCACTGGTAGTAAATGACATATTTCATAAGGATCGCAATCAAATTTAATTTATTTTTATCAGAGTCACATAGCAGTGATTCATAATTAATCAGAGCTCGTGGCACAAGGGCTACCGAAGACCCCACTAGAATTGGTCCCGGTAGAAGGCCAAGTCTATGTCACTAAAATCGTTTGTCGCTCGATCATCTGGTCTTGTTGCCGACAACATGATGTCCTTAGAAGTTGAATGCATCACCTGAAGTGAAGGTAGCACTTTTAATGGCCTTAAACTTCCAGAGGAGTTGCGGAGAGTACTTGGGCGTCATTCAAGCAAAGGGAAGCGAGCAAAGGAAATCAACAAATAGGAGGAAAATTCGAAAATTGAAAGCGCAAAAAAAAAAAGACCCACAACACTTATATATAGAGTGCCACCAAAAACAAAAACATCGTAGAAACTGTACCTTGATTATGGGAAAATGTGTCACAACAACACAACATATGAGGAAAATAATCACAGATAAGATTTTTTGATAAATATTAAAGTTTTGTTCAAATAAATAATATTTTACAAGCAATTCTTTAGCCGCTTTAGGTGAGACAAACCCTCATCTAAGCAGCTTTTGATAAACTCACCCACCAAACCTAAACCTATCTACGTAATCTGCTGCAGTACTGATTTGAATGACAAAACATGTCTCCCATATTCTGCAGCTCCACCGAGATGATTTCTATCTTTGCTTCATGGTTCGATTGAAGGGTTATCGGTTTAGCTGAATGTTCCAGTTTAAAATGTCCTCCTGCAGCTTTCTTATTGTAGCCTCCCACTGCACCTCTACCACTCTAGTGCAAGAGTCGACCGTTTCTTCTATTTGATAGGCCAATGAATTCGTTGACCTTCGCCACCCATCGGTCGCCCATTCCGGGTACTTGATGGGCGATGATTGCTTCTCCTTCACTCTACATAAGTGTCAGATCTGCTTTGATTGGCCTTGGAGCAGGTCCATGACCAGTAGTTTGCAGTGGAGAATGGACTGTTAGGATCACATTGTTTGCGTAAAAAAAAACATTGTCAAGGTTGGAGAAAAATTCCTAAGTGTAATGATCAAATTATCTTGAAAGTTTTACCTTGACACCTTTCATAAGGTCCCAAATGAGATACTTGTCTGATTATGATGATTCACCCTCTGCCCGACATACTAGCTTTATCTTGGCGATAAAAGTCCACCATATAGACGGAAGGAATCAATAGCTGGAAAACAACAGTCAATCGTCAGAGTCCAGTCACCTGAATCAAGTTTGAATGATCGAAGGTCATCAAAATCTAACCGACAAATCCAAGCTGGCTGAGTCAAAGATAAGATAATTAAAGGCGGCCATCAAATCAACATGTTATCCCTATTTATCATGGTCAAAAGGACGGATCCTGCAGAACTAAGTTCACTTGACATCAGGTAACCGAGCGATAGGGTAGCCGTACTAAAATCCTATTCATGTAAAAATACATAAATAATCCACAACACTTCTCATCAAAGCAGGGTTAAGTATGTAATTGTACACTTGAGACCCCCATCCCTAGAAATAGGGGAATCATTTTTACAGTAAAAGATAATCAAAAATCATTTTTAAGATTATATGTTGTGCACACACACACACTCTCTCTTCATTTTCTCTCTCCTATTTACACTATTCTTTGGACATATTTCCCGGATAAATTCGGTTTCAAAACACACACACACAGATATATATATTAAAAACAGACGCTCTTTTTCGAATCACAATTATCACAAAAAAATATTAACAATTTAATAAAATTGCGATTTTAAAAGTCCAAGCATGTCTTTAATTTGTTTACCTCTGACTCACAATTCATAGTGGACAGAAGAAATATTGTCTTAAAAATAAATTATTAAAATTAAATTGTCTATATCAAATTTGAAAGATATTCCCACACAAAAGATAATTAAATTGATCTCACATAGTATACGACATAACACGTGGAAATTATAAACACATCACATAAAAATCCTTTATCCCAGTCATAATTACAAATAGTCAGAATGCTCGCAAGTCGCATCCCAGTATGAACCCCTTATTTACCGCTGAAAATTATATACGGACGGCTATAGAAGGTGCGGACGAAGGCTGTTAAAAAAGTTTGTTGTTCGTGATAATGTGTCGGGTTCGTTAAGTAGTTTGTGTTCGGCTCGTTCACTAAGCTAACGAGCCGGACACGAACAAAAAATTAATTATTTTTTTTTGGCTCGGTGTCCGATAATTCGTGATATTCGAGCCGGACACGAACAGAAGTTTGTTTTGACTTTAAAAAAATTAATTGACAATAAGGCTACAAAGATTTACAATCAATTAAAAGTATTAATTAAAAAATAAAATAAAATTTATCAAATTAAATTCAAATGATATTTTAATATAAACAATAATTTTTAAATCTTACTCAAATTTTTAAAATTTTATATCTATATAATTAAGATTGTCAAAATGACTCTTCGTTCGGGGAACGATTGGTGTTTACAAACATACTTTTGAATTCGAAATATAATCGAGCCGAACAGGTGGACCGCGTCACCATCTAATAAGCATTCCTTATTTACAGCATGCATGCCACGTGGCTCCGTCAACGTCCAGCATGCAACCAACGCAGTTCCAAGACGCCGTCAAGCAAGCATCCACCATTCCGACCTCTCACGTGGGTCCCGCAAACACCGTCTCATCTCCGTTATTCTCCCTCCCTCCCTCCCGTTCCCCTTCTTATTCCCCCCCACAAAAACTCACCTCCCCCAATCCACCTTCCAGCAGCTCTCATCTCTCCCCTTCCTTCCCTGCACCCAATCCCAAAACATGCTCCATAAAAAACACAACCATAGATTCTTCAAGTTCAGATCACCTCAAAATCCCAACTTTTTTCTCTCTTCTGACTGAAAGCCTCCCCGTCAAACCCTAAACCGCGAAGTACAATACGTATTCATCAATGGTGCAGTCCTTTGATTTCTCACGTGATAGAGCCGTGGTGGTAGAGATGGCAGGCATAATCATAAGAATCGATTACTCTAGACTCTTTTGGCTTCTATTTGGTGTTTTCTCTTATGAGAATCACGAAGGGAAGCCGAGGATCTGAGAGTTTTAATTCCTTTCTTTCTTCTGTCTTCTTCTTCTGCAGCTCCCTCCTCCTTCTTCTTCTTCTTCTTCTTCTTCTTCTTTGATTCTCCTTCGCTGTTTAATTGGACTGTTTTCGAGTGGTATGTTCGTCATGCCGCCCGGCGATGATATGGGAAATGGTTATGTTGAGACTGATCCGACCGGTCGCTATGGACGAGTAAGTGCTTTTATGAGTTTTTATTCTTCATAAATTTCTTTTGGGATAATTACATAAAGATATATTGATAATTATTTATTTATTTATTTTTATTTAACTATGGAATCATTGTATTTATGAGTGCCATAATCAAGCTGTTGAGAATATGATAAAAATGAAAAATTTTGGTTGGGATTTATTTGGAAAATAGAGGAAAGAGGAGGGTTGATTTGTAAATGCAATGTTTCGGTGCGTCGGGACGTTATTCAGAGGGTATAGAGGGGTTATATTCGCGTTATACCTCCTGTAACTTTCCTGTAACATACCTGTAACTTATCTGTAACCTACAAATAAGTTCGCGCTTCTGTAATCCCGATAGTTACAGGTATGTTACATAGAGGTTACAAGGGTTATAACGCGGATATAATCCCCCTATACCCTCTGAATAACTTCTGATGTACGCAGTGATGACGTACACAAATATTTTCCGTACGTAATTGCATCTTTTTATTTTCAATGTTGCTTTAGATGGTAGTGAATTTTATTGTTGTTTTATTATTTGATGATAGGATTTATCTTGATTCATTTATTTGATATTTTATAGGTTAGAATATTTTTTTTAGATCGTAGGGGGGATTTCTGAGAAAATTTTCCGGATGAAATTTTGTTCACAATATTTTATCAAAATATGATGAGAATTATTAATTTTCTTTAAGATTGGTGCAAGTATGATAGTTGAATGATTAAATATGTATTATATTAATCATAAAATAAATTTAATGATTTTATAAAATATCATAATTAAGTTCTGATTAAGGTGTCGTAAGCCACTTTTCCTCTGAATTAAATTTGCTTAGCTATGAACATCTGATGGCTATGTTTTTGTACCGTACTCCAAAGGTGATGCACTTTCTTATATTATTTTTAAGAAAAGGAAATATATATATATATAATATAGAGATAAGCGTAGCAAAGCATGAGTAATGTGATGATGCGATTTACAAATTTAAAAGGGAGATGCAATTATGGTTGTTAAAAAGGTTAGAATTTTAAATGGAAAGTGAGGCGGCTTCTCTTGTTGTTGACTCTTAAAAAAATTAGGATGTTGGATTCTAGTTTGTCCATTATAAACATGTCTCGAGAGTTTGAGCTGAGTGAAGGAGAGGAGCAGAAAAATAGCAAAATAAGATTAGAATTTTTTGTAGGGAGTATCGAGGGAGTGGTCCCTTTATTCATATTTTTGACTGTACTTATAAAAACATGTTCTGTACAATTATAGAAAGCATGAAACGGTTATGGAATCCGTTCATAATGTCATTAAAGCTCTAATTATTAGCATAGATTTTATCTCATATTCGCATTACAATTTGAATTTCAATATTGACAGTAATTGGCTAGTTGACTGACTTGAAGTTAACAGATGAGACGATCGGTCGAGTGGCGTCTGTGTCCTCTGAAGTGCGCGTTGGTCGGTCGGGCTGTTAGGCCGCACGGTATTTTTACTAAGTGTCTTTCTGCACGGTTGAGCGGCCAATTGTGAGGTAGTTGTTCGGTGTGGACGCGGGGTTGGCCGGTTGAACGTGATCCATCTGTTTTTTTCATTGAGTAAGGTGTGAGTCATTTTCCATTCGGCTCGAGTCTTACAGGGCTTGTGTTGCGCCTGCCTTGTTGGCCCGCTGTCTCCACCGGATCTCTTAATCTTTTAAGGTTTTAGGCCGATCATGTCGCAGCCTATGGGAGATATCTAACTAAACTTGATGCCATGATGATTTAAGCCTCACATTCGACAGGCCTTACTGCTATCGAGCGGGGAACCATCTCCAGAGCTCGAGCCTATTCTGGGTTTTGGAGACGTAGCTTTTTACTCGGTCTTGAATTGTCGGTTGATTGCTTACCCCGAAAGGATGCTCATTCATCTTGGCCGTTTGTTTTCTTTGAGATTCGTGCTGGTATTTTTGGTGTGTACATGGGAACATAGTCATCTTTTTTGAGGTTTTATTTTCTTGAAAATAGACATGCTTCAGCACCAATTTAACTTATGCTTAATTAGCAAAATCACATCTCCGGCCTTCCAGTCCTTGTCATAGGAAAATGATCCTCAATTTCTCAATTATATAAACGACGTCATTGATTAGTACACATCACAAGCTGATGATTCAAGTAGTTTAGGTGGACCGGCTAAATATAAATATCTTAGACGATTTAATTGAACATGTAATATATATATATATATATATTCTCATCCAGTAGTTAGACTATATATATATATATATAGATATAGTTTCATATTAGGCATTGATTTTTCTAGGTGAAAATTTTTATACCTTTTATTTATTTAATTGTTTTGGATTGGTTGAGCTTTTAAAAGTTTAATCATAATCATTAATAGTTAATAAATACTACCTGATCGATATATAAATCATAAATTCTATGGTGCTTTATTGATAGATAAATTTACTTGATAAATGATCATTAAGATCATGTTGGCACGCCTATATAAGATTTTTAATATTTTTATTCCCAATTGAGCACTAGTGACTGCTGCGAAGATCATTTATCACACAGAAAGGAAATTGAAAAGGACTGCTTCATTAGGCAACAAAAACCATGCGTTTAAAATAATAGGGGCGTTTATCTTTATTTGTTCATATTGTTAATTTATATTTTACGCATTAAAAACTTGAACGTGTGGTTGACACATAAAATGCAAGAAGTTTTTGTATTTCACGGCAGTATGTTTATGAATTTTTGAATTTTTATATATTGATTTATTATTTGAGTTGTAAGTGTTGTTTGTTTTACGAATAAATTATTTTATTTTTTGTGTCGGGAGGTCCATGATGGTAGAGTGATAAATTTTATCTATTAGCATTGCATGTAAATTCAACACACACATAGAAAATTAAAGAGAAGTTAGTAGGAAGAGACACCTCGACTTTTTAAGTGGAAAATCTAGAAATGAAAAAAATAATGGGGCATGAATCACTTGAAATAATTTACTGTGTAATTATGAGTACATGAGTCAACTCTTCTCCAGAATTGGGGAAGATAGAGTTACAAAATTGATATAGTGGTAGTTAAGAAATAATAGCTATAGCAGGCTGTTAAGACCGTAGTCGATGGATTTAAAGACAGTAGCACAACATGAATTCTATAGACGGCGGTCGTAGTGTCATTTTGTTGTAGAAGTTTTAGTTGAATTTCGTGGCAGTAGTTGAATGTTGTGGTCATAAATGATTGCATTTAGAGTGTTGGTTGGCTGTACAGGTCGTAACAGGGGCTTGCGGGAGCCGTGAGCCATGTAGTTTTTAGTTGGTCATATAGGCCACAGTGATAAAAAAATTATGACGTCCGTAGGGCTTTAAGACCATTGTTCGGAGTCGCATGGGTTGGGACCCCATAGGCTGTAGTTGATCATGTAGGTCATAATTGTGAGTTATGATGATGTCTGTAAGCCATTGGAATCAGAGTTAGAAACTACGCGAGTTGTGAGCTAGTAAGCTATAGTTGATTACATAGGATCTAAACTCTTGTATTGAGCTGCGATGACATCTATGGGTCACAAGGGTCAGAGCTAGGAACTGCATGAGTCGTGAGCCATTTAGGCTATAATTTGTCATGTACATCGCAGTGGTCACCTGCAATTACGTCTGTAAGCCATAGGCCAAAGAATCCGGAGTTAGAAGCTGCACATGCGGTGGACCATGCAGGCCTAGTTGGTCATATAGGTCATAGTGGTGAAATGCACAGAGAGAAATTTAGGAGTCCAGAGAAGATCACCGTATTTTGAGGGCATTAGTTCTAAGCCATTCTTGCAAGTTATATTATTGCACAATATTCAGAATGCATGTTTACACCATCTTCAGGGTGTATTGATTTACCTTCTTCGGAATGCATCGTTGCAAAGTATGTGAGAAGTATCATTGCACTGTATTTGGGCTGCATTGTTACACCTTCTTCTAGATTCATCATTGTACGGTGTATTGGATGAAGTACCACTTCGTCAGGTGCTTCATTGTTCCACAACGTACATTGGGATTTTGCAATGCACGCTATGACTTCATAAGTGACTTCACTGTAAGGAACATGTGGCAGTTAATGGTGGTTTAGGGTAGAAGGCAGCCAACAGTGGTAGATCGTGGTCGGCTACTGCAAGAGTGAGAGAAATTCAGTCTTCTTCTAGCTCTAGATCTAGGTCCTCTCTCAGGTGGGAGGTAGGGCTCCATTTATAGTCTGGGAGAGAACTCCCAACAAATAAGAAAGAAATTCAAAGCATTCCATCAGATGATCCAGAGGGATTCCTCGATCGAATTATATTCAGTAAACATTTGAGTGTCTTAATGATATCAGAATTAAACAATCTTGGGCTCGTTAGTTATGTCTCACAGAGATGTTCTATTTTACTAAAGGTGTGTCATATTTTGAATTTGTTTGATCTTTCAGTTATGTACAGAAAGCTTCCAAATGTTGTTTAACTGTTTGATCTGAGTTTTATTTGACTTGGATTGGACGAATTTTGGAATCATTAGGTTCATCTTGTTGAATTGATTAGTTTGACTGTAAGTTCGCTGAAATCGGAGTTCTGGATGATTTTAGTCGAAAATTAAACATTTCTTATTCAAAAGATTGCCTTAAAATTCATGATGTTTTGAAATTCATGCCAAAGAATAAATTTGTTGATAGTGTATCAATATTTAAATAATGATATTTTACTGATTTATAGCTATGCTTACATGTTTGCAAATAAAATTTTTATAATAAAATAAACTAGCAAATTTTTTTTAATGTGCTTTTCATCAGCCCAACTTTCTTATGTGATAAAATTAAAAAAAAAAAAGATTATAATTGCTTGTAACTGAAGATAATTATGTGATATTACAATAAAAGAATGTGTTAAATCTTTGATTACATCATCAATTGCCATAATTCTTCTTCAAATGCCATTATAAGACCACTAGAGATGTTTTTTCAACAGAAGCAGTGAAATCCACTAGGCTAATTCACTAGTAGATGGGATAAATAAAAATTAATATTTCCAAAACAAAATAATTCAGATAAAACAAATATTTTTAAAATAAAATAATAGGAAAAAAAACGCCTTTGAAAGGAATTTTAATAGAATTTCTCTTGTAAGAAAAGGAAAGGAAAGGCAACAATTATTGTACCATGGAGAGAGATCTTAAAGAACCAAATCCCAAATGGGCACCATGAATTGATATCTATTGCTTCTGTTCCACCAAAAATATATGGTGGATGTAAAAGAGGAGGAAGGTCCCATATAATAATTCAAAAAGGTTATTTACATAGTGCACCCATATCTATGCAGTTGGCGGCCACTATTTAATTTGCAGCTCAAATAGTATGAAACTTCAATTTTTATTTTTTTTTTTATTTTTTCTGGCCATAATAATGGCGTTCATGTGATTGATTCGCTGTTAGATACGAATATAATCCACGCTTTTGTAATGGGCCAAATCCTTTCAACTGGTGCCACTTAAAATCACATCATCAATTTTGCAATATGACGGCCATGCACAAATAGAAATAT
>NW_018164567.1:553133-554857 GCF_001263595.1 Phalaenopsis equestris
ATATATAATCATTTAATTATTCATTCGATTTTTTTCTTTATTTGTATAAAACGAAATACATTACTTAAATGGAGTTTGCATTCCCCTTATGAATTCGACGCTATTGAACTTTTGGGGTATTAAATATTATAAATTTTTTACTATTTGTGGGTTTTTTTTCATGTTTGGGGGTTAAAATTTAAATTTTATGCATTTTTGGCCATCACAAAGAAAGGCCACGAAATATTAGGTACGGAGATTGCATGCATGCAGAGTCTTTGTACAACAATGTTGTAAACCATTGTACTCATTTGTATAACGGTATATAAGGAACCCACATCCATGTGGACTCCACGGGTAATATTCCCTCCACAAGAGCCGAATTGTGCTTCCTGATTTGTGTGAGAGGCAAGTGAAAGTAGTAAAGGATGTCAAATATAATAGAATGTAATGGGCATTGGAGTAAATGGATGGTGGGTAATGATAGACATCAATATATATTCTTAACGGGCAATGATGGATGCCAATATTGATCGGCGACGATTTGGCCTTTTTGGGGTTCTTCCATTTGTTTTTTACCAGTGAGTTGTGTATTGGAGCAAATTTTGAAAGAGGTTGTTAGTTAGAACCACTGATAATTGGTGGCAAGCATTGATGGAGTCAAAAAGTGGACAATAGCTTGTGTCTAGAATTGGCCTTAATTGTCATCCATGGATGGCATAAGTGACCATGATTGATGAAAGTGTTAGGTGCTATCTAGTTGTTGAATCCTGAAGTTTCAATTGTTTCGTACCATTAAGATAAGATTTTGTTGTAGAAGAATATTAGGCAAAAAAAATATTGATATGAGAATGGAGATGAAACAGGGAATGCTTCACAATATTGTCAATTCTTTGGAAGTGGAAAGAGATCCCTCACCACGGAGATGGCCTCCCCTATTTATAGTTTTGACTTGACTAATTACTTAAGTAGCTATATTAAAAGAGAAAAATACACTTGAATAATGCTATCAATTTGATTTTTGAGTAGTGTATCATATCACTTATATCGTTAGACTATACGACTAGTAGATGGAGTCACCCAAATTGATCAAGTTAGTACGTCGAGCGAGTTTGTAGTATTGATATAGGCTAATTATTTGACAAGCTGCTGAGTCAATATTTAAAGTTCTGTATAACCAGATTAACTGGATTTAGTTGAGCAGCATTGTTGAGTTGTATATGCTGAGCTGCCTTGCATAACTGATTGGGTTTGGCTACCAATTTGTGCTTTTCATGAATTTACTTAGTATATTTTTATTGGATCATTTGTGTGAGGTTGTCCCATAATTTGAAGGTGGACCCAATTGCTCTTTGTCTAGCATTTTGGTTTTCAAATTAAGTTTGTCATTACAATTATTATTATTATTATTATTTGTTTATTTTTCAATTTTCAGTTTGACGAGGTGCTGGGCAAAGGAGCCATGAAGACTGTGTATCCTTCTCATATGTATGAACTACCCAATTTAAAGAATTTTTATTTGATTAATATTTGCTAGGCTTTCATGTATTTAATTCAAAATATTATGAGTATTTTAAATTTAATAAAATCTATCAATTTTGATTTATATTGGATTGAGGTTTTATCCAAATCTATTTTGTAGTTTATAAATTATTAAATAACTAAAGTCAATTTAAAATTTTTATTATGGAGAATTTTTTGAATTTCTTTCAATTTATTTAAAAGTTTAAACTATTATATATATA
>NW_018164567.1:554880-560718 GCF_001263595.1 Phalaenopsis equestris
AAAGAACATATATATATATATAGGATAAAATATTACATAGGTATTTATGAACAATTGATGAGATTCAAACACTTCATCATGTAATTCAATTTCCGTGAATCTCGTCCACTACGTGTGTTTAATATTTGTTGTAGAGAAAAAAAAAAAGAAAAAAAAATCATGCATAATGTAAAATCTATTTAATTCAGTCTTGATGGACTTATATGCGGACAAGAATCCTAAGACTGGGCGCTATTTAAGTACAAAATACACACGCAATTTTGCGTGCGTATCCACAAAATAACATTCCCATAACTCGGTTATTGGGAGTTATTGCGAGGTTGTTGAAGTATAACCTCTCAATAACCCCCAATAACCTACCAATATATTCCGTGGTTCCGCGCTTGTATCTTTTACAATCATTCAAAAATTTTGTCAGATTATTGGGGGTATTAACCCCAATAACACTTTCATAACCCTCTAATACCTCTGGAATAATTTCTATAGGCACACTTCTTCTTCTATCTAGACCAAATAATTGGTAATAATAATAATAATAGGCAAAAATCAGCTACTTTTATCATATTTCCTTAACCAAAATGAGCAAACAGTTACAGAGCATTCGATGAACTGAACGGAATAGAAGTAGCCTGGAACCAGGCCAAACTCTGCGTCGTAATGCAATCCCCTGAAATCCTTCAACGAATGTACTCCGAAGTCCATCTCCTCAGCACCCTCAACCACCCCTCCATCATCCACTTCTACGCCTCCTGGATCGACGTCCCCGCCCGCACCTTCAATTTCATCACCGAGATGTTCACCTCCGGCTCCCTCCGACAGTAACTCCTCTGCACCACCATACCAATATCTCACCAATAATGTCTGATTAATTCGTTGCGTTCGCAGATACCGGCAAAGATATCGGCGAGTGAACATCAGAGCCGTCAAGAGCTGGGCCCGTCAGATTCTCGACGGTCTGCAGTTCCTTCACAGCCACAATCCTCCGGTCATCCATCGGGACCTTAAATGCGATAATGTATTTGTTAACGGCCATCTGGGTCAGGTGAAGATTGGAGATTTGGGACTCGCGGCGGTTCTGCGGGGATCTCAGTCTGCTCATAGTGTTATTGGAACGCCGGAGTTTATGGCGCCGGAGCTGTACGAGGAGGATTATAACGAGCTGGTTGATATATATTCGTTCGGAATGTGCGTGCTTGAGATGCTGACGACGGAGTATCCTTACAGCGAGTGCTCCAATCCCGCCCAGATTTACAAGAAAGTCACAGCGGTAATTATGATTTTTTACCAGAAACAGAGTAATGTGATGATAATGATTTTAGCTAAAATTCAGTCGATTTTACAGGGGAAGCTCCCGGATGCATTTTATAAATTAAGGGACTTGGAGGCGCGGCGTTTCGTTGGTCGGTGTTTGGATGATGCTTTGAAGAGGCCGTCGGCGAAGGAGCTGCTATCCGATCCTTTTCTCCAGTTTGATGACCGGCAGGACGGGCCGGCAATGCCGGTGGCTCTGCCCGCTGTGAAAACTAAGAGCTCCGGCGAGAGCCGCCACAATGGTGGCAGAGAAATTGATGATGAGCTGCACACTAATATGACTATAACTGGGAAAATGAATCCGGATGATAATGCCATTTATCTCAAAGTTCAGATTGGCGACAAGCAAGGTAAATTCCTTTCTGTTATGAATTGAAGTATGTTTGTCCTGTTTGTTCGAGCAATTCTTATGTTAGGGTGAAATGTGAATGTAAGTGTGAATCGGCCCACAATTCCACCACAAATATTATTGATCTGCACTTAACATTTTTGTCTGGATTGAATAAAAGTATTAAAATTTTAGGAAAATTTATCCAAATACATCATTCCTATGTATTTATATCTTTACCACAAAGTTTGATATTTATATTAATAGTACATTGATATCATAAATCCATAGATGAAAAGATGTATTTCACGTTTAAAAAGTTAATCATAATGATATTTTTTTTATATAGTATTAATATTTTAACTGCTATGTATGTGCAGATAAAAGTTTGAATGTTAGACATTTAAATAGATAAGAATTATGTGATGTATATGTAAATGCCTCAAAAATTTATTTAAGATGTAAGATCATTTTGATTATGTTATGTGATTTATTTTATTTTTGCAAGTAATAAATGAGTAGTATAAAAAAAGTTTTAGATGTGTGAAGACTTTAGATATCTCGAGTCTATTGTTCAAAGTGATGGTGCTATAAATGAGTATATTATTAGTAGAACCCAAGTAGGATGGTTGAAGTGGAGGAATGCATTGGGTCTATTGTGTGATAGAAAAATATCTCTTAGAATTAAAGGAAAATTTTACAAGAAGATTGTAAGAAGTGCAATGTCTTATGGTGTAGAATGTTGCCCATTAAAAGAGAAGCATAAAATCAAGTGTTATTGAGGTGAGAATGCTTAGGTAGATGGGTGGCTTGACACCTAGAGACAAAATGCAAAATAAATGTATCCGTGAAAGGGTTGGTGAAGATTCACTTACAGATAAGATTAGAGAGAGTCGTTTCAGATGTTTTGGTCACATTAAACGTCGATCATCTGATGATTAGGCTAGGAGAGTTGATGTTTAAGATTTGACTTATGTTAAAACAAGTACAGATAAACATAAAATGACTTAGCCATGTTGCATGAAAATTGACCATAATTTATTAGAATTAAAGGAAAATATGACATTAATGAGATAGAGGATTCATGTAGCCGCTCACATGCTGTTGAAGTTTTTTAATTGGGCTGTGCATACTACATATATATTAGTATACAATTTATGTATATATAAAATTTTAACTTAATTTTATCCAACATTAATATAATTACGCCCTCTTTGATCCTCAAGTTTATATATATCATGATGATCGACATGAATGTGCTAAATTTGCAGGGAAAGTGAGGAACATACACTTCCCCTTCGATATCATTAACGACACCCCCATCGACGTCGCCATTGAGATGGTCAAGGAGCTCGAGATCACAGACTGGAAGCCGGCCGACATTGCTAGCATGATCTCTAGAGAAATCATGAACTTGGTGCCTGAGTGGAAGGGGAATGGCCACCATGAATATAAGTTCGGAGAAGAAATAGAGGAATATGGACACCCTTTTTGCTATCTGTCCTCACCCTCTTCCACTCAGGAGAACTCCTCATTTGGCTCCGGAAACTATCATGGCATGAACACTTCGCTCAACGATTCTTTTAAAGTTGCAGAATGGCTTCAAGGTAAGAGCTTTTTTTGAATCTTTCAAAAATTTTATGTCCGGGGTCCGATCTAAGGTGTCTAATCTATAAAATATTGTTTTATTATCTAAAAATCACGGAGAGACCTGAAGCCCCACCTGATCCGCACATAAATGTTGTACTGTGTGACTTTCGCATCGAATTTTTATTTAGTTGTTCCTTTTTATTTAAGTGCAATATGATTGTACTAAACAAAAACATCTAGTAAAATTATGTTGTACATGTGGGGTTGGGTCGGGCTTTAGGTTTCTCCACTTTCTAGAAAATAAAATAATAGTTATTATATTTGACATATGTCAAGATTTAGTTGGAGTCTGGACATATCTCTAGGCCCGGATTCCGACGTTATATTTTCTCTAGTTAAAGAGAGTAAATGAGTCAAGTCGAGCTCGAGCTACCCTCGGCTTGAGCTTGTGATTGATTAATTTTATCAAGTTCAAGATGACTTGTTTATTATAAAAGAGAAAAAAATGATATTAATTTAAGCTAGCTTTATAATAAGATGACAGATATAATGAATAATTAGGAGATAAATAATAAGAAATCTTTTAATATACAATACAAAATATTATTTTTTAAACATTTCTAATACCTTTAAGATGAAATCTAGAAGAAATTTAATACATTTGAGTATATTTTATATTAGTATTTTTTTTAAACGAGCCGACTCGCGAGCTAATTAGTCGCGTCAGGGCCCGCTTGAGCTTAGCTTGTTTGCTCATCAAGTTGATCAGTTCACAAGCTGCTTATCGATGTAACCTCGAGCCGGCTCATATGTCAGCTTGACTCATTTACACCCCAATGCAGCCTTAACCAGCTTTATGAAATCCTTCCTTCACATCATAATTTTGATACTTTCGAAAATATAAATACAACAAAAAATCAAACTTAAATTTATGCATATTGCACCATGAATTCTGACGACTAAGAATTACTAATCAACAGAAGATGATGCAAGCTCAGTGAGGTCAGGGATGTACTCTGCCATTAACTACAGCTCTGGCAATGAACTCGACTGTGAGTCGAGCTCTAATCAAACTAATCCTCAGAAAAGCCATGGTGTGGAAACCCTACTGGCCTCTAAGCTTCAGAGCCAATGTTCTCTGTTGCAGCTACCGCAGCCAGCCGAATCCAAACGGCCCTCAGCCAGCCGTGCAGGAAAGAAGCCAGCAGTAGATGATCGGCGGCTAATGAGAAACAGGTCCATGGTAGACCTCAGAAGCCAGTTGCTTCATCAAAATCTAGTAGAGCAGCTTAAAAAGAAGCTGTTCAAAACAGTAGGAGCTGTTGAGAACATAGGGTTTCAAATGCCTTATGATGGATCGGGCAAGAGTTCTTCCTCGAAGAAGAAAGGGAAGAAATCAGGAAAATAGTTTAAAATCCATTGTTTTTAGTGAAGGTATAGTGAGCTGACTTTAAGTTGTCAGTGGAGTTATTTTAATGTTAGTTTTTTAATGGGTAAGTTTTTGTATATATATATAGGTGCTTATGGTTTGGATTTATATGTTTGATCTTTGATTTTAGTAATAAGTGTTGATGTTTTTTTAATGTTTATGTGAATATAATAAGTGAGTGAGTTTTGATGATGAATGTTTTGTGAGAAAGATGTTTAGGTTTCCATTTTTATGAATAAATATGAGAAAGTTCTAAATTTATATTGCTTTCACATAATCTGTGTTATATGTTTTATTATTATTATTTTTTGGCAAAATTAAAATTTTATTAACCTAAAGAAAAGTTGGGGGTGGGGTTGGGAGCCAAAAATACAACTCACTTAAGAGAAAACCTATAGGTTCAATTCCCAGGAAACTGAAAAAAAGTTACAAATCCAATGAGAAGATTTAATTTGGGAGCAAAAATTAATGGTTAATGATCTTGCATACTTCCTCCAAGTCATAGAAGCGCTAAGGAGGTAAATAACACCGTAATAGTAAAATTTTATCTTTATGCTTTGAGAAGTCAAAGCAGAGAAGCACCAAAACTAAAATTGCAACAAAAAACAAACACTAGCTAACATAAAATAGTTACAGATCAAATGTGTTGAGAAAATTAGGACGAAGAAAACAGTAATCAACACAAATCCAAAAGAACACAGAGATTTAACGAGGTTCGGCAAAGATGCCTACGTCCTCGGGAGCAGAGCGACGATTCCTTTCAATAATCAGAAAAGAGTTTACAGAATTCAGGGATACCTCCTGGGGTTACTAACAGACCTATTTATAACCTCAGGAGTAAACCTAGGCACAATATGTAATTACAACATTACCCCTGTATCATACCGCGGGGCTTTGCCCCCGCACCCCAACCCACGTAACTTCCCAATTTGGACAGATTCTTCCGCTCCGCTTCGATCCAGCGTCTGTCCCGATATGGTATATGAGCCATACCATAACAAATCTCCACCTTGGCGAATATCCAGCCCCTTAGGAGAAAAAAACCTAGGAGTTACACCTGCACCACTGTGGGGTGGGGCACCATGCTTCTCTTGCAACTGCAAACATTCAACAAGTCCAAGCAATACAAGAACTTGTTGATAGTAACTGGCTTGGTCAACATATCAGCTGCATTCTCATC
>NW_018164567.1:573397-599372 GCF_001263595.1 Phalaenopsis equestris
AAAATGAAATTGGGAATATTTTGGATTTATGGGGATTTATTGGGAATTTTTAGAATTTTTTTTGGATTTTGGGTCATGGAGGGGTATCTTGGTAATTTGGTCATTTTTTGGAAATTTTGACAAATTTGGATGTATTTAAGGTGTTTGAAATGGGTTTTGATCAATTTTGGGTAATTTGGCAAAATTTGGGAATTTTAGCCAAATTTGGGTCCCAAGGGTAGTTAGGTAATTTGGAGGTGCCTCGGGGCAAAAGACCAAGTTAGGCATTTCACATAGAATTGGATAAATATCCATTCTAAATGAACCATGGATTAATATATTGTGAAGATATGGTGTACCCTAGTTCCAAGTCAACACCCAGGGTCAATTCTAAAGCCAAGTAATCCTATAGGGACTCTTCTTGAATTCTCTTATAATGATCTTATCTACTAAATGCTAGAGGTTAAGATCATTATGTGGAATTTCAAGTTGAGTAAAAAGAAAAGTTTTGAATTTATAATGGTGGGGTACCTTTTCTAATTTTCTAAGACTAGTCAATAGGAAAGTCCTATGGCTAGACCTAGGCTACTAAAGAAGTTTCTAGACCTCAACCAAAAGTGAGGTCAACAAAGATTTACAACCAATGCCCCTACATTATAATGAAAATAATTTTTATGCCAATTTGTCTAAAGTATATACTTAGCTTAAGAGGAGGTTCCACAGAAGAATTTATTAATAAGAGTGAGGATTATGTAGATGGGAAGAGCAACTATAACCCTCTTAGAAAATAAATCTACCTCTCATAGACATGAGGTAATTTTCCCAACTAGAGAGTCTATTATTTATAAAGTTGAACATCTCATCAAAAAAGAAACTCTTTTTCTCCCTTAAATATAGGAACACCAAAATATGTGATAGGAAGAGAATGAATATTAACACTAATAATTTTATTTAACCTAGTTAATGAAGGGGATGCATGGCTTTTGCTTGGACAAAAAAAAATTCTAAATTTATTAAATGATAAACCACTGTAATATTCAAACATCATTAAAAGTTATTTAATAGACCTAAACATTTTTGGTCAAATCATTACAAATGATTCTAAAATCATTAGTAAAACTTAAATGATAAATATTATTAGCTCAATTATATTTAAAGTAAATAATAGGATGTTTTAAGAAGAGTTTATTTAGATCCCTAAACAGAAATTCAGTAGCAATAATAAACAAGCTAGGGGAGGTAGGGTTACCTTGCCAAAAATCTCTTTGGGATTTGAAGAAATCACAATTTTTTTCATTTTCAATAGTAGAAAGTCATGAGTCGTTGAAATACTTAGAGAATATGTTAATTCATTTGTTATCAAAATTAAAAAAAGTAAGAACTTGAATAAGAAAACTTCAATCAAAATTATCATAAGCTTTAAAAATATCCAATTTAATAAAGATATTATGCACCCTTATTTTATGATGTTGAGATGGAGTGAAACACACATCAACCATACAAGTATATGCGTCTCAATTAACTAGTATATAAATTGAAGAGTTCATGTATTGATCCCTTAGAGAATGAGTTAATTTAAAAAAAAAAAAGGTGAAATTTTTAATCTATTAATCTTAAGTTTAGCTTGAAATGTCAAATTTTGATGAAAATATAAAAGTGCCTAAATTCTAATTGTAAAATAAAATCTAAAGTCTAGTGTAAAGTTGTATAATAATTATGATAGTCTCCCTAGCCTGAATTGGTTCTAAGAGATCTGAATTCTTCTAAATGAGTCTTTTATTAGTAGTTGTCTAATGAGGAATATTACTTCTTACTCTTTTCCATGATATGACAAAATTGGATACCCATATTATAGTTAGTTGGTCCTAACCCTACATAGATTCCCATCCATGCACATTCCCCACTAGGTTTGTAATAATCTATTGATAATATTCATATTCCACTAAACTCTTATGTTTTAACCTAACAGTGCTTCTATTCAACAATTATAGGTCCTAGATTACAACAAAATTTAATCATTTAAATGACCAGTTTGAATATAAATGAAGAAAAATAAGTTAAAAACGAAAACTTCATGAATTAAAAGTTCTAAAAAATCAAAGCATGATCTCGTCGATATTTCTAAGAAAACAAATCCAAGAGAGAGAACTAGAGAAGAAAATTACGTAATATGCACAATTTTAAATACAAACATCACTTGCATCAATAAAATCAAATTAATAGCATCAAAAGTAAGAAAAATAGAGCAAAAAAAAAAAAAAGGCAACCCTTATTCCCAAGTGATGTACATTGCTCGTAGATTCTCCTTACATGAGTACAACTCACCTTCCTTGCTCTCACAATAACACACTCAAATCTCTCTATACTCTCACACAAATACTCTCGTAAGTAAGAAACCTTAAAAAAAAATAAGAGAAATTTACTTCAGATCGATCCTCCATCCAAATTTCATCATTTTTAACCCTCCTCGTGACATGGAATGACTTAAAATTACAAAACTATCAAAATCATGACTGGGCACTAGGACATTTGAACTCGACACCTAAGCACTTGAATTGGGTTCATAGACAGTTGGACTGGGTGCTACATCTAATTTTACTCTTGTTTTGACAAAAAAAAAAAGGTTTTCATCATCAATAGGCACCTTGAGGCTTGAACTGGCGTTGAAGCACTAGTTTGGGTACCCCACTTCTAGGTCTCGGGGTCTTGGGACTAATTCAGTCAAGGCACTTTTAGGCCTGGGAGTGGAGATGCTTGACAAGGGCTTATCAAGCATTTAACTCCTTTTTGCTCTACTTTCTAACTCTCAACTTTTAACCCGCATATATGAAAAAATGTACACTAGAAAAGCATAAAAATGATACAAATAATAAGAAAAATATAAGAAAAATCATAACACATCATTTTATGGTCAAGATCGTAAATAAATTCTTAAACTGATGAAAACATTATCCACTATAGATCCACCTTTAACAAAACCAATTTGATTATGGGAGATACTTTTAGGCAAGATATTAGTTAACTTGAAAGAAAAATTTTGGAGACAAGCTTATTAAAAAAAAGTGAAAAAGCTTAAAGCCTAAAATGAGACTAATTTTTAGGATTATAAATTTTAGGAATAAGGACAATAAAGGTTTTGGTGAAAACTTTGGAATAAAGGAACCATAGAAAAAATATTTAATATCATTAATAACATTCATTTTAACAATAATCCAAAACTTTTTAATGAATTATGTAGAAAAACCATCAGGACCAACAACATAATCATGATTCATGGATAACAGTAAAGTAAACCAATTCTTCAATAGGGATAGCCAAAATATCTTGATTGCCTTACTCGGAGATATTAAAAGGTATAAGAGGGTTGTTAGGAAATAGATTCAGAGTTCTGGAACTGTGAAGTCAATTTGAAAAGAACTCAATAGAAGCATTAGCTCTCAATCTTCACAAATCTAATGACCATCATTAGATTTAATTTAATGTATATAATTGATAACTCTTCACTTTTGGACGAGAGAGAAAATTATTTGTATTTTTATTTCATTTCTTAATATATTTATAAGACACTTCTATTTTCAATACAAATTTTCCATATCTCGAAGTTTTCTTTAGTTATTTTTAACATTAAGAAGATCCTAATTAAGAGTTTGATTGAATTACTAGCTACCTAATATTCAAAAGCATAACTTTATTTTTTGTAGCTTCTTCATTACAAAAAGGATTTTTAGAATGATTTTTATTCCACCAAATTAACCGTTTCACTCCTGTTAATTTAAACCAAAGGTCAGTCATACCTTGCACTTGATTGCTAGTAATTCAATCAAGGTAGAACAAATATACTAAAAATTTCAAAAAAGGAGGAATCTTAAAGCATATTTTAGAACATAAAGCTAGATGCAAAATATTAAGTATTATCATTCACATTAATAAAGAGAGGTGAGTGGTATGAAAGAGTTCTACTTAGATGTTTAACCAAAATAATATGGAATTTAGCTAAAAAGTTACAATAAAAAAGAATACAATCGTCTTTGCTTTAATCCAACATTACTTTCAATATAAGTAGAGCTCGTGTAACCAATGTCAGACAAATTACAATAAAAAATAGCATTATGAAAGTCATTCATAGAACCCACATCTGAAGAACAACTACATAGATGTTAATTAAATTTATAGATGTTGTTAAAAGAACCACCCACACACCAAGGATCACGAATTGTAGGAGCAATTCTCATAAGTTGATAAAAAAAAAAATTCTCTAATTTAGAATAGTTACCATAAATGCAAAAATAATAAACAAAAATATTTATAGATGATGCTTTAATATGGAGAAGTTGAATGAAATCATCAATAATATCTAGTTGAAGCCAATGCCTCCAACAAACATAAATCAAGTTAGAAAAATTATAGTAAGTAGGTTGACAACCAAGGATTTTGGAATTACTAAGAATTTTAAACTTATTTATCATAGTTTCAGCCATTATAATTAAAGAAATGTTGTTAGCCCTATATATATTTTAAATCATATTCCTAACAATGGTGGAACCAATCCCTCTGACATTCCAATAAATATGAGAGAACATGCACAGGAGAGCCTGCACCAACCCTGTGCAATAGAATATGCAGAACCATATGACCATTCGAGATGTTATGATTTAAAACTTAGATATAAATATATATAATATATAATTATATAAATAATATATATAATTTCTTCATTTCGAGCTAAAACGAGCCAAACACGAACAAACAAAAGGTTATTCGTACTTGTTTACTTCACGGACAAAGCGAAGCGAGCTATTTAACAAGTTGAACATGAGCTATTCGTGAACAACAAACTTTTTTGACAGCCCCAACTACGGAGGATGATTAGGATAGTTATTATTTATATTCATTTTTTGAAACATTTCAAACATGTTAATTCATGAACACATAGGTTAATTTTATGTTTGAATGCATTGGGTTTATTTATATATTTAATTTATGCGTTAGTTCATGTGATTCTAGTTTAATCACTGTTTAGATAGGTAACATAGATTGTGTGATTTATCTGTGTTATGATTGCATGCTAAGTTCCTGTGGTATTTCAAGCAAATTAGTTCAAACTTTGTGATCAAACCTTTTAATTTTTGCATCCACAATAGTTGTTGGCCAGAGTGGGGATTCCTCCAAGATCTAAAGTCCATCCATAATTGAAGACAAGGCCTCAAAAATGGGAAGGAAATGACAATAAAAAAATGAAAATAATAAAAAAAATAAAATAAATAGAAAAAGAGGGAAGGGAATGAGCAATTTCTCTATTCTAAAAGATTAGTAAAACTCTAAAAAGTGATGTAGATGAAGATCATCATATCACTTGCATCTTTACCTCTTGGTTGATATGCTTGGAAAGTATATTGCTCATGTTGTCAAACGACAATCTACCCTTTGGCCTTAAAAGGCTTGGTCAGACCATATATCTATTAGATTTTATCCTATGCTTAATTTTTCTATTTTTTCATGTTATCATGATCAAAAACCTTTTAATTCAAATATTGTACATACCAAATAATTTAAAATCTCTCTCTAATATAAAGGCTACATACCCACCCCTTGATTAATATATATATATATATATATATATATATATAATTTATCCTGTCAATTATTATTATAGAAATAAATTCATTATATCTTAATTTTAAATATAATTGTATAGAAGTCTCTCATACTATACTTAATTAGGGCCCGTTTGGGGCAGTTTATAAGTGCGGCGGCGTTTTCTGCTGTTTTTGAAAACGCCGCCTAACTTTTTGGTTTGCACGTTTTTGAAAACGTTGCCTGCCGCGTTTGTGTTTTTTACAGTAAATGCTGGCCGTGGGTCGACCCACAGACCACTTTTCAGAATAAGCTGTTTATTCTAAAACGCCTTATGCACATGGGAATGTTAGGTGTGCTATTAAATTTTTTTTTTCTCCTCATTTTTTTTCGGATATTTTGACTTCAATGCCGCAGCCGAATACTTTACATATTACCAAAATAGAATTACAAAAAAAAAAAAAAAAAAAAATACTAGGCCTTAATTGAAGGATGACCATCACATTCATTTGAATTCTAGAAGCACAACACTAAAGGCTGGTGTAAATGATTTGACCTTAGTTTTGTTTTGCTTCAATTTATTATTTACAATTTTAATTGCTCACCCAGAATTTAGAATCTTACAAAAAAACTTTTTATATATTATTTGCAAAATTTTCAGCTGAATTTATGATTTAAATTAATTTGGTGTGCGTGTAATAAATGTCTCAAACTTTATTGAATGATTAGTTAAATACATTTTAAATTTACTGCATGCATGTATAATTTTGATGCTAGTTCTGATATTTTCATAATTGTCTGGTCTATTATTTTCTAGAAACATTTATTTTATTTTCATGCTATTTAGATGTTAAAGATGTTGTAAAAAATATATAAATATTTAGATATTCAATATATAAATACTAAAAATTTTGGAATTTTGAAATACATTTGAGTGATGCCCTAAAGATGTTTTTTTTTTTTTTTAAGATGGTAGCTTTACCCTCCTAATATTATGTAGGGATTTGATTGAACTTCTTATTAAATTTCTTCAAATAGTTAAATCTAAATGAATCTTCGAATTTAAATGATTTTTAAAGTACATAGAACTGATCGCAACAATCTTAAGTTTACATATTTGTGGATGGTAACTCTAGTTTTTGCGATAAATGAAGTGGATGTGTCACATATGGGAGTGCAGATGATCATAAGAGTGTGACCGAAAGCAATAGTAGTAGGCCAATAATAAGGAGATCTACTTAAAGTGCTTCCATTTGTAACCCAAGTCTACGAAAAGGTCCAGTCTAAATAAATAGGAGAGCCAAAGAAGGGCCAGCCTAGAATGCATATTCGGACATACAGTCCTAAACACAAACACAAGAGCACAAATGGCCAAGTAGGGTGGGTTGAATATGAACGATCAAGTGTATGACTTCAAGCTTAAGGAAGTAGACGTTGGCTAATATTTGATAGTCCTGACGTAACGATCTACCTGACTTTGAATTCATTACTTGGAGAGGATATGTTTAGGAAAGAAGGTCAATTGAGCGCTTGATATAACTAGAAAAGATAGTGATTGACACGCACATAGGGGATATGAGGCTGAAGATAAAATATTTTAAAAACTTGAGGCAATAAAGGACAAACTGAAATAACTAGAGGTACCGAGGGATTCATATGTAATCATAGTTCATACGTTTTTATATAAAAATTACACTATATAAAAGGGGGAGTAAATGTAAGGAAGAAGTTCCACGAAATGCAAAACCCAAAATTGAAATATCACTCCTGTTTATTCCTTTCTCGTCTACTCACCTCTCCTCCCATCTTCATTAGTTCTTTTTTTTGGGCGTGATTCCATAAACAAAACATGATTCAATATGCTTAAAATATGAGATGAGTGTGGATTATGCTATAAAAAAAGTAATAAAATAAGCCAAACCTTTTAATGGAGAAGTCACAAGCAATATGGAATGTATTAGAGAATTTGTCACCTAACAAATGGATGAATTGAAAGACCAAATGGTGGAGATGATTAGAGAAATAATTGTCCAAACAGTGGTACTATCATTTCAACCAGAAGCTCTACGATGATGAAAGGAAAAAGTCATCGTCACTGCCAGAATTACTCACATGCATACTCTGGCAAACGAGGACGATTCGTATTATCCGAATAGCCAAGATTCCGTCCTATCTGACCATGATAAAGTAGGGTTGGAACCTACAATCGTATAAATTAGAAAACATTGTCTTTAGATAAATATCAGAAGTTGAAGAATGAAACTTTTATAATTGAATTAAGTAAGAAATTAAACTTTTAATCATTTAATTTACCTATTAAAATATCCTCACTATGTAATGATTAAGAAATTATTTTTAAATTATAATTAATAATGATTTTTTAATCATACACAAAATTAAAACATTTGCCAAGAGTTCTAATAGAATTGAACAATGACATAAATGATTTTGCATTAACAGTTGTAATTTTTAAACAAAGCACATGATGGAAATAAGTCAAGTAAAAATTGCACTGTTGTTAATAGGACACATATTGGAGATTTTAACTATTGCGACCAAGTGAACAATACTCTTGACATTAATTACCCTAATTTGATTTGATTTGTGTTTTTCATATATGATCAAACTAATATTAACACAAGTTCCATGAAGGTAAATCAGTTTGGATACACTTTGATGAACTCCTCACTTTTAATTTATGCCAGGGAGAAATTGAAAGATAATTCATTTATTATTCCTTCACAAATAAAAACCACATTCTTTATCCAATATCCTAAAAAAGCATATTGGATTTTCTTTATAATAATTAAACCTAGAGATATATTTAATTCAAACATCACTTGTAATATAGAGGAAGGTGTTTAAAACTATGACCTAATGGTGATATCTAAAAGAGCCGATCAATACTAAGCTTAAGTTTAATTAAAAAATGCTTCAACAAAACTAACTTAGTTTGTTGCATGGGTGGGAAATAAAGAGCATTGAAAATGCTAAATAATTATATTTCACACGAAGGGTCATGTGAGTTTTTTATGAAGGTAGAAAGAGAAATTAAGAAATCATAATCATTTTCTACATTTAACTTTATGCAATAACTTTAGTTATTGCTTGCTTTTCAAAAAGTTGTTCTAATGATTTTTGGTTTGATTTCATCTAGTTGTGTTAAGATTTATTTTGACATTTAGCATCATGCATAAATCATTGGTTTGATTTTAGTTGCTCAGTGTTTTAATAGATTTCTTAGGCAAGATAATAAGAATTACTCATAAATTGCAATTTTTTTAAAATAAAATTTATAGATATTTCTTGCAAATCATAAGTATTGCTAGTTTTTATCAATATTATACTATAATTTTTTGTCTTTTATTATAAAGGAAAATTTTTATGGATTCAATTATGCTGGGTGATTCTAACCTTTGATGATAATACTACTCCACCATGTGACTTTAAATTGGGTTAATTATAAAATAAAATTTTATTGTATATAAAATTTCGATTAAATCATATTATTTGATAGAAGTTTATAATAGTCATAATTGCTGCTAAGGTATTTTTAACTAATGGTTAAAAAACTCATGTTAAATTTCATGCAGTTGTCATTGTATAAAAAACAGCTATGAAACTATTGCAAAAACAAGCTGTTGCTAGAAAATTGTTGTTGTTGAGGCAGTATTTCAGTTTAGAAGGTTCAGTTGTGATGTAGTTATTTCTAAAATAAAAATTATAATGCCCTTATATATATGTGGTTGTAACTTCACTATTTTAGAAATAACTCAAACAGAATAACAAAAATGAATGTCATAAATTCTCAAAAGTTTTTAAGTCCAAAAAATTGCATAAAAAATTACACATCACTTAGAACCAATTAACACAAAAATTAAAATTATAATAGTAATAAGTAATGTTATAATGATGTTCCTTTTAATACCTAAATAATCAATTTTATTGGAAAACTTTCTTTCCATAACTATTCTTCATAGATGGTCACAAATAGAAGTGAACACCTCTAAGTCACTAGCCCATCTAAAAAGCCATAATCATCAATTGACCTATTTCGGGGACACTTATAAAATTTTCTCCCAATGCTAGCTTTTCGACGTGATGTAAATATTCAACATTGCAAAGCATAGGTTAAACACACAACTCTATAGGTAGAAGAAGTCCTTGAACTCATATTTCCCAACAAAAGTTAAAGAAAAATGACTGCCCTGAGTCAATATAAAAAGCTAAATAGTTTGCCACTAAAAGAAGGTAGATGATCCAAAAAGTAGGCAATCTTAGATGCCTTAAAACACTTGCTACCAAACTCATATCCGAGAAAGCATAGTAGCATACGACGATATAGAAAATCACCAAGGTCATGGCTTAGAAAGAATGGAATTTTTTTGCCTTGAAGCAATTAATACCAAAGTTGTATATGAAAGCATAGTAGCATAAAAGCCATCCAAAAGAATCACGAAGGTCAAACGACTCAACATTTACCTCCAAAAAAAAAACATTAAATCAATTCATAATCAAGTAATACCACATAAAATTTTGTTGAATTACATAAAGTCATAAACATAGTCTCTCAAGAAAAAAAGAATGTTTAATTATTAAAAAAACAATAATATCACATAAACTATTCTTTAATGTTTTACTCAACAACTAAAGCATTCGTACTATGTTTCATTAACTGAACTACAAATTTGAAACCTTTATCATCCCGAGTCGTATGATCCCCAACTTCTTCAATGTCCCTTATTGACAAGCCTCGTGTGGAATATATGTGTTATATATCTCTAAACTATTAAATTCAATATCACACTTTGAAGAATGTCTTTGTATATAATTATTAAATTTTATTTGACCTGCCACTATTTTGACTTTTTTTGTTAAATGAATGTATAGGCATGTCCCTTAAAAAGATCAGTTTATTCCAAACACCAAAAACTCTCTCAACAAAATCACGTAATGAGGAGTGTCGCTCGTTAAATTTTTTTTTCAATATCATACTTTGAAGAATGTCTTTGTATATAATTATTAAATGTTATTTTTACTGCCACTATTTTGACTTTTTTGTTAAATGAATGCATAGGCATGTCCCTTATAAAAATCAATTTATTCTAAACACGAAAAACTCTCTCAACAAAATCACGTAATGAGGAGTGTCAATTGTTAATCATTTTTTTCTATCACAAACCACTTGACTACTTTCAAAATCTAGGATGTGATATTTTATGTAAGGATATAATTTCAAAAACCTCAGCTGCATGGGGTACTTGACATCCACAAAAGAGTACCTCCTTATTGAACTATGCAAAATATCTAATTTTAAATGTACTTCTAAGGAAATACTGATTACATCTGCAATTAAGAAGTACCTAGAGGTGGCATATGAAATTTATATTACAAGTGTGTTGCAAATTTAAATAGCATCTTATCATGTGCACTTCATTCCCATGCAACCATGAAAAATGAGAAACACATGTTAATATAACTAATTATCATAACATTCTACATCAATGATGCTGGCATCATTTTTTATTTCATTTGTGTGGGATGTCCACTAGATTGGTACATATACTCTCCATGTATTTCCAGATATCCATCAGGACCCTCCAAGGCACTTCTGCAAGAGATGAATATCCACACATATGATGTGCCCCGTACCTCTTGCTCGCCAAGATGCGTCGAGCACTTGAATAGAAAGATTTTGGCCTTAGCGCACCTGCGCAAAAATGCGAGCACACTGGCCCCCTCAGTTAATATGGCTCCCCCACCATGTTTGGGGTGTCCCAACGCCTTTTTTTTTAGAGCACCCGTACCAGACCCGCACTAGAACCATACTGATAAACAGAGTGTTTGGAAGAACCGTGCCGCCTTCCGGCCGCACCCGCACCTGATCTTATGGACTCTAGTGTGCTCGGACCTTGATTGCAGTGCACCCACCTTAACTATGGTGCACCCCCACCATCTCAGCGTGTTCGCACCCGAGTTCCTAGGGTGAACCCGTGCTGGACCCATGTTGGGCTTGTGCGAGAAGACAATGAGTTGAATACTCCTTGAATACTCCTACGTCACAGCTCTGATGGACCAGCGCGAACACCAACACGCTTGCACCACGACCCTTGACGCACTCACCCTAGAACAAAATCTGCTTTGATTTTGGTTCCCGCAAATTACGGAAGGAGAGACCTACGGTTCCTCAAATATTGCCATTAGCCCTCTAACCAAGGGTTTAAAAGCCTGTTACCTTTTTATTATGCATAAAATAATTTTAAGAAGGGACTAATGGTCCCTTGGGTGCCCCCATGCCCAAAAATGACAATGGGAGAACCTTAATTCTAAACCCTTGGGAAAGTTGGGAAGCGGTTAGTTCATTTAGAGATTCTTCATCCAAGGAGAAGCATTGGAGAGGAGAGAGTTGAGCAAGGTGCTTCTTCTCCATTCTTCATCTTCTTCTCAAGATTCTTTCCTCATATGCATTTTCTTCTTCCTCCACCTTTTTTGGTAAGAAGAGCATGAGGGAGATGTTGGAGAGGCTTTTTGATGGAACTTTTGAAGTGTTGACCAAGGGAGGAGAGCTTGATCTTTCCTGGAGGATAGGGAATTCATTTACTTTGGGAAATGAGAGCTTCATCTTGCTAGGAGAAGGATTCGCTTGAAGCTTCCTCATATTCTTCTTCAGTAGGAGAGCTTTTTTCATCCTTGAAGAAGTGGTGGAGCTAGCATTGTTGAACTATGGGCATCCTTATGTGTTCCATCAAATTACGCCAATGCAATCATATAACACAAATTATTTCTTAAACACATTCAGAGAGCTAAAATAATTAGGTAATCTCATATTTTTGTGCTGACCTTAAAGTATGCCATATAACAATAATCATATAATATCTCAACAGGTATACACTAAAAAGTAGGATTTAGTTGCTTCACAGTAGAAGATTCCAAGCTAACATGAGCATCTAAATTGATGCTAAAATATCTGCTAATTGAAAAATGGAAGGAGATTCATCCGATGAACTTGACTCAAAAGATAAATTATAATATGTTGTAATTCATTGAGAAATTTGCTCCCTTAGAATAGATGATCTACTTTTCTTCTTCTCTAAAATTTGTTTCATAAAATGTTAGGGCCTTGTATGATTGGATATAGTGCACTCATTACGGTGTGTAATAATCCCCTTTTAGGTTCATTTGAACTATCACTTTGTTCAAGTACTCCATAGGTACCTAAATCAATAGAAGATTCTTGACTAGAAATCTATGCATGCTCATGGGTGGCGATGGCTCTACCAAACAATAATGAAGGTTTTCCTCAAGTTCAAAATCAATGCCACAAAATTTGAATATTTTCCACTTAGGGACAACCTAAATTTCATTGAAATTAAAGTAATATTTATATTGAATTTCACATTCTAAGCAAGATAAAGGGCATGACAATTAAAGAATTAACTTCACCACCAATTTTTTCTTCCACCACTCATTTAAAGCATCAATAATCTTCTTCTTTTGTCCCAACCCAATCTGGTTGATCAACATTTCAGTTCTTTCCAAAGTTTCTAATTTTTGTTAATTGGTCCCATTTATTTATAAGTTAACTAACATTATATTCTTTTCAAATTTTCTCACGAAAATTTTGTATTATATAAACTCAACCTTCTTTATTAAAATGTGTTGTAGGTCGATTACCTAACTTTAAATTCTTAATATAGATCTTACAAAAAATACGCACAACTTCTCTCTTCCTTGTAGCACATAAGCTGCATTTTCTTAACCTCTGCATTGAACTCACTATTAAAAAAAATATTACTTCAAACCATAAGAAAAGCGAAGTTGTAAAAATATCTAACGTAAGCATATTTTTAATCCATAAAATTGAAAGGAAAAAGAAGTTTAAAATTAGTAAAAAAAATTAGAGCTGAAAGTCAACATAATAAGCTAAATAATTTGTCAGTAAACCATCACAAGAAGACTGAGGGCCCATAAAAAGGAAGATCTTGGTTGTCTTCAATTAGTTTAATACAAACTTGCATATATCAAAAAACATAAGAGTAAAAAGGCCATCCAAGAGAACCCCAAAGGTCATATATATCATAAAGAAGTGATTCCTTGTTGCTTTAATGCACTTAATACCAAAATTGTAAATATTGGAAAGCATAAAAACATAAAGACCTTCTAGAAGAACCCAAGGGCATATGACTCATCTTAGTCTTCCGACAAAAAAAAAATCAATTACAATTTCGACTCCTCGAGTTGACATATTTTTTTTTTTTAAAACGATAAACACTTTATGAAGATTGTTAAAATAATTACAATCACTACTAACATCCCAAAAAATTATTGGGTGGTATGTAAGTAAATGCACCTCATTATTTTTGTTTCCAATGTTCCAAAACATCATTATGTTACAAAAAGAAAGGAAAGCTTCCAAGCCATCAAATTATGGCAATTTACATGAAAGTTAATGTGCCCCAATGTTCCATTTTCATCTGCTATGCATGTAGAGCTGTGTACTTCCATTTTACGTCTCAAAATCTGCAAGATAAGGCAATGATGACAAGGGCATTGTAGAACACTTCAAATACATCAATGATAGCCTGCCTATATCTTGTAACTCGCTTTTTGAGAATAAAACAAAAAATTATACACTTAACCCCAATAATGAAATTCTTACAACCCTAAAATGAATATTGAATCATAATGCTTAACCAATCTCTCATGACTTCCATCAATTCATAGCAAGTGTAGAAAAAAAAATGGCATTCCTAAATTCCCAGTAATATTTACATACAACCAAACTTTAGTTGTAGATCAAACAAAATTCACTCTCCAAATATCTTACCAACATTATAAAAAGTCTACCATATAAAGAAGGAATAAATAAATACTCAATTAACCCTATAATGCATAACTTAATACAGATAGAAAGACCTAAAGAGTGATTCACTCATATAAAGAAAAATAGAACAATAGGTTCAATTGTGTAGCTAAAATCCAATATAAAAATCATGCTCAAGACTTCCTGAAGCACCAACACATTTCCTTATCATGTTGGTCAAACCAACCACTTCATGTATATGTATATTCATATTTAACAAAATCATCGATTAACAAAGAATAAAGCACCTGAAAAACCCCTATATCCCTATCAAAAATAATAACTAACAGAGAAAGAAGATAGAATGAAGGTAAGATAATAACCCCCCACATCTCTTGCAAAAATAGTAGCAACCGATCAATCCATTGATCTTCGAAGATATGTGGAAACTGCAATGAACAAGAGCAAATAATATTACAAAAAAAAAATAAGCACATGAAATACTTTATAAAAATCATAGAAGCACTCGAAAGTTGAAATTGCCAATAAAAAACTTATAACAAAAGATGATGACCGAGAGGAAAGACCTCAAAGTCATGGGTATTAAATACCTTCACCGATAATAACATAACTATTAAACCATAAAAGCACCAGAAAGATTTTACAAAAATTAGAGAAGAACCCACAAGAAAGAAAAAGTTAATGCACATCAGAAGATGATAGTTGAGAGAAGACCTCAAAATCAGAGGGATCGAATACCTTTGGATGATAACACTTACAAAAGTGAAGGTGAATCGAAACTAGGGGCGATCAGATTGAAATTAGAGGGGATCATATTGAAACTAGGGGGATCGACAAGGGATCAGTGAGGTAGTGATGAGAGAGACAAAGGGAAAAAGTACTCAAAATCGCATAACACATCAAGAGAAAAGAGTTCGCAAGATGCCCTAATTTGAGCCGCATTTTACCAAATGACGCCCTGAACACCGCAACAAATAATCTTGTGATGCGGCAGGATGACGCACAACAACACCTATTCTGTACCAAACAGACCCTTCATGGTAAATAGCAAAGTCAACAGCTCTACTCTTGCAACTTCCTTTTGTGGAAGTTAAAATCTTCCTCAATGATCTTATTAAGCACTGTCGTAGCCCATTTTCCTTCTAGTATTTATAAAAATAGTTGTAGAATTCTCATGAAAAAATAAATATTTTAAAATTTATTCAGCATACTATCAACTTTTGTTTAAATTTTGCAGTACATTTTGTTATTCAACCACCTTATATATGTTCTAAGTATTAAAAATTATTTCTTATTCTAATAATAATAATAAAAAAAAAAACCACAACATATGAAATAGATTTCCTGAAACAAATTGGCCCCCATTCATAGCCTCCACTATCACATGCAGAGCATTTGACAATGACAACGCCGGCCACAAGCATGCGTTGAAAATCTTCCTAAAGCAGAGCCTCATTTTCTTTTTTCAAACGGGACAAAAGAATCAAGAACTAGTGGGCTCTACATCTCATCATAATCCAAACCTTTTTTTTTCTCTAATCCAACGTTTTATGAAATGATTTAATGACAGAAATTCGACCGAAAACAGCTCTTATGTTGGTATAACATCTAAACTTCTATATTTATATGTATAAGATTATGTTGTCATAAACCTCTTTATATAAGTTGTATTTTATTTTTAGAAAATAATTAATATTTATATAATATATGGATATGAAATATTTAAGTGCTATGTATATCTGTGTATATATATTTATATATATATATACACATATCTGTATAGATATATATTAAAAGGGTGAACAACTGGTGGTCTGTCTCTAGTTTGAATCCATCTAGGTCGAATTAGCACATATGGGGTCAACTGATGCATGCTGCCATCCATCTTTGAATATATATGCCATTAAGAGGAAACTGAAAAAATTGGTATAATGCAGTAGCATCAATTTCTGGATATAGAGAACAATTTTGTTCCCTTTGAATTAATTAATGGAAAAAAAAAAGATTAATGAAAAAGATAAAAGATTTAAACATTAAAACGTGTAATAACTCAATTAACCTATAAGAACATATTTATTTATTTTTGGTATATCTCTGTTATACACAAATTTTGATGCAACAAAAAAACATATATAAGAAAATATGCAGCAAAATGTTATCTAATTATACATAGAACATAAAACTATTAACAAAACTAGTCGTTACACTCATTAGTTCCAACACTAGGGCCAGAGGGAGGAATCATTCCTCTAGGAAGTCGATTTAGTAGGAGAGAGCTATGCGTCTCCTTCATCACTCTCAACTTCGAAGGCTTCATAACCTTAGCGACCGCCGCCATGTTATCGGGTAAAAGGTTTGCCGAAAGGCTTTCCTTTTGAAGGACCTGGATGTCGTGCTCGATGCCACTTATCAACCTTGTTATGCATGGCTGAGTGCTTGTGAGGACCAAGACGAGGATGAGAAGAGAGATGTATTGATAAATTGCTCCCATTTGAAGAAGAGGGAGCTAAATCAAGATAAGAGAGGTTAGGGGCTATATATATGTACATATATATGATGGTAGATAAAAGGTGCATGATTGAATGAGAATAGAAAAGTAGAAGGATGAAGCGTTTAAAGCGTGAGAGGCATGGCTAGTATTTGACTTAGAATAAACTATAGTTAATGTCTGAGAACAGCCAATCCAAGTGATCGGACCATTTATCTAGAATTCTTGCATGATTTCTTTGAAAACGTTGAAAGTTCTGAAGTTAAGATTTCACTGAAATTTAATACAAGATGAATGCATATACCACTCAATTCCTGTTTATTTAGATATCTAAAGCCTAGAAACTATATTTTTACATTTATGTTTTCCAACTATTTCATGACAGATTGAAAATACCGCCATTTAGGAAAAAACGATGCATTTTTTCATGAATAAGTAGGGTGGCATGTATGTAAGGATTAAGATTTAGATGTTAGAAAAGTAAATACATAAGAATTGAGTGGCATGACATTGTAAATCTTCATTATTACTTTTATTACTGATATGTCACCAACAAATTTTCATCAGCCGACACGAATCTTGGTTCAATTTGTTTAACAAAAAATATTCAAATTTCGATTAAGAGTCATCCAGAACTCCGATTCCAACAAAATTATAGTCAAACTGATCGGCTCGATGAGACGAACCTAATGATATGAAAGTCAGTCCAATCCGAGTCAATTTAAGCCCGGATCAAATCATTAAATCACTCCTGGAGGATTTCCAGAGATATTTGAAAGGTCAAACGGATGTCGAATCTTGCGAGTTTATAGTCGAATCGAGCGTCTCGACAAGACGAATCCAACGAGCCCAAGATTGCTTAATTCAAATATCGTTAAGGCACTCAAATGTCCATCAAACGTCATCTGATCAAGGGAAGCCTTCGGACCGTCCAATCAAAATTGTTCATATTTTTGCATTAATTTCACTCAAAACTCTATAAATAGAGCCTCATCCCTCACATGAAAGGGGGAGGCTGGAGAGAGAACTTGAAGCTTTGAGAAGGAGTTCAAGTCCAACATCATCTCCGTCATCGCCGACCTCTGTGGACCACCGCTGACCACCATCGACCACTGCCAGCCATCGTCGGCCACCGCCGATCACCGTTGACTTCTGTCAACCACCGACCGTCTGCGACCACCTCCGACCTCCGTCGACCACCACCAACCTTCATCGATCTTCGTTGACAACTTTCGACCACTGCCGACCTCAGTCGATCACCGCCAACTAGACACTGTCAGTTGACGTTGTACCTTGGAAAATCAAGTAACATCTTCCCATCTGTGGGATAAGGGATCGTTGACTTATAGTGAATTTTTATAACTGGGCTAGGCCCCGTGGTTTTTTCCCTTTACGAGTTTTCCACGTAAAAACTTCTGATATGATCACATGTTGATTCATTTTCATTTGAGTGAATGCTGAATCCTCGCGCAAGGCTAAGACGATAATCCATTACTCTACCACCACGAATTTTCTAGCCCGCATCAATTATTATTATTATTGTTGTATTATTAAATTTGAAGTAAAATTGGATAATCAAACATCCAAATGCATACAATGAATGCATGCTACGACAAACCTTACTTACTTGTTAAAATTTAATGTACATATCATAATGTGTTGTAAGACCTTTTTGATATCATATCATAATGTGTCAGGCTACAATGTAGTATGGTCTTTTTGATGTACATATCGTAATGTGTTGTATTTGTTTATATTCACATATATTTTGTACCCGCATATAATTATGCATATTATAATAAAAGACATATTCCTTATGCATATGTTAAAAATGCAGTACCCTCAATGACATTGTAATATTCAAGGAAAATCAGCAATAACCGATTGTAAAATCGATAATTTTGTGTGCGTTTAAAATATTATTGCAATTTTCGATGGCTTGCCAATGGAAAACCTGGCAGTCGATTTCCGATGGCTTAACTATTGCAAAAGCTATTGCTTTTGCTAAAAAATTTTCCGACAACATGTTTAAAGTAATAGATAGACGGTTTATACCGTCGGTTTGTCTCTAAATAAAAAACTAGCGGCTAAACGTCGTCGGTAATTACAAAATTTGTTTTACTTAAGTCATAAACCATCTACCGTTTGATGATAAACCAACAACTTTACGTGTCTGTAATGATGTTATTTAAAACCGTCGGGTATTAAACTGTGGCTAAGCCATCAGTAAGAGTCTTTCTTAGGAATCGATACCAAAAACCCTCTTTTTTCCCTTTCTTCTCCCGCATGCTCAAAACCCTCATAGTCCTCCTTCCCTAGATTTTGCCCAATCCTTTGCAATACAATCACCATTAGAGCCAGCTACGAAGACAACAAAGCGATCACGGCTCAAAGATACCATCAAAACTCTCTTCATTTGGCCATATTCCTACTAGCCATCATTGAAGAAGGTAAGCTTGTTTGCACCATTCTTTCATTTCTCTCATTCCGAATTTACTAAGGAGATTTTTGTAACAGATTATCTTAATTTTCTTAGACGGTAAGTTCGCACAAAATAAAACCGCCGGTTTTATAAATTCGAAATTTGTGGATTTCAGCTGTAAGACGTGAAGGACGCTTTCTCATGAATAGGTTCACGACCGCAAAGTATCATAAATGTAAATATCAAACTTTACGTTTTAGATTTATGAATACAAAGAAATTATTTGATATGTATGTAAATTTACCCAAAAAGAAATCATTAATTTCTAACATAATTACAAAAAAAAAATCTATTTTTAGTGGATATTGAAAGGTTAGTAACAGTAAAAACTGAAATTTAGTTGTGAGATGTGTAAATACATGAGATTTGTTTGGTATGTCCGAAAAGTACATGTTTATGCAATCTATGTTTATTATATTAATGATTTTCTTGAAAAAAAAAATTTTATTTTGAATCAATTGTAGTTAATTTGTATCATATTATAGTAATTAGAAAAAGATTATTAAAAAAACTTTTAAATTGAAACAATTTTACGTTGTCTATTTATAGTCGGTTACATTTATCATATCATCATCATCATATCAATTCAAATTATTTGGTTTCAGTCATGGTTAATTTATCCTTAAGAACATTATACTAGAAATAAAAATTACAGTTTCGGACAAAATCTGCGAAATGCATGATACAAACAAAGAATTATTCAGAAACTCAATGACCTCTTAGTCTCTTAGACATGGGGAAAAGTGAAGCAAATGAGGGTGTAGCCTCAAATGGAGTTGATTTCACATGTCGTCATTCTCTCTGGCCATCATCCTACATACATATATATATATTCCTACTATATATATATATATATATAGTGAGCATAAGATTTTCATCTCAAGCATGAGACAAAACATTCTTCATTCTTTTATTACACTTGGAGCATCTTGTCGAAGAGTTAAGAAAATTGGGGAAGTAAATGTTTAATGTTTACTAAAAATGAGCTTTCTAAAGCCAATGCACGTGTAAATATTGGACTATGTGTGCATAGGAGGGGACATCTTTTGGGCCAATACAGGTACTACCATATCCTGTGGTCTTGAGAAAATCCTCTCTAAAAATACAGGCCTGTTGAAAAATTGATATAAAGTCTTCTCTCTAACTAAAAGTTCCAAATTCGAAGCACATTCTAATCATTAATTTCTAGCTTAATTATCACTATGACACAACTTCGCAACATAAATAAACAAATAAGTTAAGGTGCATGCATATAAAATTTGAAGTTTAGATGTTACATATGTAAATAGATAAGAATGGAGTGGTTGAATGTAAATCAATGTGGTGCAAGGAATAATGGAAAAAGGTATTACAATTTTTCTTTTATGTCAGCACCTGCCGATTTGATTGCCAATCATTGCACACTAATCGTTATTAGACAATGAACATCATTAATGACCATACCAAAAGATTGATGGGTTGTAAGTGCCACCACCTTTTTTTGAGTGTTCTCATGCACATATTTATATTTAATAGTTCCATATTGATTGCACTACATGATTTTTTGATTGTTGTTATGTTGTAGCTTTTCTATGAATATTCACACGCTAAGATCGTGAATGTATAATAGACTTTATCTAGATAAAAAATGACTCATTGCAGAGTTTTTGAATGGTGTCGAGGCCTTTGTGGTAGCTACATCTCAACTGCCGATTTACCTATATGATGGTAGGTTTCAGTGATCATGTTTGAAATATAGAAATCAAGCACACTTAAAGCTTGACAAATTGAGATATGATTTTTATCGTGTCAGATTCCAGCCTAGTTTCTATATTTGGAGTTCACATGAGGAGGTTGAACCTATAGAAATCAACTATGCTCCTTCGACCAGTTATGATTCTTCACCTAGATTTGACTCAAGTAGATTTGAAAAAATGATTTTTAATGGAATAAGATAACATTATCTAAGTTAAGTACATTATCTAAGTCAGACATTTTATGATTTATCGAATGGTGCTCAAAGGACACTATGGAAGGTTTGCAGATCTCATTTTGAGTTATATCTAGCTCTCAGAATGCTAAAATTTAAAATAAAGCTTAAAATGCCTTGAGGTAGCTTAATTAGTTTGTATGATTACTGAAATTGATAAATCCATCTGAAAATTTAGTCTCGAACATTTATACAGGATGATAAAGCTAGTCTCCATGTTAGGGCTTAAGGAATAGAAGATTTATTGTTGTATAAACGAATGTTTTCTATACTGCAAGATTAGCATGATGGATACTTAGTGTATTTTTTGTAATTCTCTTAGATTCAAAGCTCAAAGTAGAAAAAGTAAGAGGTAGAAAGAAGTTCAGTCAAGCAGCTTTTTTATCTATTGCTTATTCCACATTTTCAGAGGCTATACAATTTTATGTGTATTGCTCCCATATGACATGGCATCGTAGCGGATCATAGAAAATTAACTCAATGAGTCATCCAACAGACGGGGAGGCATGGAAATATTTATATCTCCTATATCCTGAGTTTGTTGCAGAGGCATGTAATGTACAGTTTGACTTATGCTATGATGGCTTCACACCGTGTAGTCTGACCACATCACCCTACTCTTGTTGGTTAATGTTTGCTTTGCATTACAATCTGCCACCTGAGATATGTATGAAAACACATTTCTTTTTCCTAACATTGGTTATACAACTTCCCAGTAGATTTAAAGGGAGGATAAATGTATATTTGTAGCCGATGATAGATGAGCTGCAAATTTTTTTGGGAAAGAGGTGTCATGACGTAGGACATTTACATGAAACACAATTTTCTAATGAAAACAACATGCATCAACGTGGAAAATAAGTGATTTTCCTACATATGGAATATTACCTTGGTGAAGAACCACAAAAAGTTAGTATGTCCATATTGCATGAATTCATCAAAGACATTTATGCTCAACTAGACAGGAAGATTTCAAGGTTTAACTATCATCGTATGTTCCTAAATGACGAACATCACTTCCGAAGGAATAGGAATGCATTAAGAAAAAACAAATTTGAGAAATCAATGCCACCTCTAAGAGTATTTTGAGGAATATTTACTTGAGATTTTTAATGACATTCGAGAGAATACTACTCCCCCGAGTTTTCTTCATATTGTCCACTATGGTTTGGTCTTACTCATAATTGAACAAAAATTGTCATTTTTTTTTGGGATTTGCCATACTGGAAGGATAACATAGAAAAAATTTCATTTATAACATCTTTAACTTTGTGATGGATATTAAGAGAAAACTATGGATAACGTGAATGACAAACTTGATTTGAAAATCTATGATAATTAGTTTAGAGAGACAAATATGATGTTATAGTTGAAAATTATAGGAATAAATATGAACTTTGGTTTTATAATGCACCCAAGGATCACTTACATCCACGGTAAAGCAAATTTTCTAATGAATGAGTAACACATCAGATGTATAAGAGTTCATATTCTAATGATCTTTTAAATTTAAGTGGCTTCCAACTAGCTTGTAGTTGCTAAATGTGATGTTTGTGTTTTTAAGACACATTCATCAAAAAAGTAAAATGATTAAGAGTTGACTCTATATCCTAAGAAGGGGATATCATATTCATCGCATGATTGTCTGCACAATTTTACATTACAAGCTTTAGCTAGTGCGTCACATTGACCGAGGCTTGTTCTCTCTAATAAAGGGTTGAAGAGTAGCTAGGAGGTTTTGCCAATCAGAAGAAACCATAGAATATCCTCACTAGCTCATGCAAAAATTTAGATGCAATAATCATCATTTGGCTTTAGTTCCTTAAATTTATAGTTGTTTTGTATGTCTGCTCAAGATATGTTGTCAGAATATTTGGGTAAGTTAATAATAGCTAGATGATAAGATGAGTGCAATAATGCAATAAAAAAAGTATCAAGGCAATAAAAATGTAAAATGTCTCGTTATTAATGGTCATGTAATCATTGAATTTGTTGATTTCTATTACTTTAGAAGCAATCTCTTTGATCAGGGAAAAACATTTTTTATTATGGTTTAGTGACTCAGATAAAAGCAAATATTATTCTCTTTAGTCCAGTAGTGGCTCTTCATATTATTGACCCTCCTATATTATAAACAAAAATAATCAACATTATTTTCCCTTGTTAATGGTTAGAAGCAGTGTTAGATAAACATTATTAATTACATTGTATATGAATTGATTAGCTTGTAATGGTATTAATTTAGAATATTGAAAGGCCTTCAACTTTAGGAAAGTAAGGTGAAATTTCCCCAATTTTTGTCTTCCCTTTGGGTTGGACTACCAAATCGAAGGAAAAAAAAATTTTAATGGAAAAATATCACCCAGTTGTAGATTTGTTTCATGTGTTCTTGATGACATAAGTATAGTATCTAACATAGAGATACTTTATGAGTTAAGGTATGGTCACAATGTTTCCATTTTATAGAGGTCAACAAGAGGAAGTCCAATAAAAGGAGAAATGCAAGTTAAATGAAAATATGAATATTATATAACTAATAGCAAGTATTTGTTGTCAATATCTAAAGAAGGTTGATAGTTTGTATCTCAACCATAATCCAAAAGTTTCACATTTCTTATAGCGATAAGAGAGGCATTATGAGGGTGCCAACATGGCTAGTGTATGTCAGCATTACAAAATAACAAAAGTGAGTTTTGCATGAAAATTTTGCTTTAAGGCGTTCCAATGCATGCTTTTGTAAGGAGCATAGTGTAATGAGTGGAAAATGGATAATGTCTTGCAAGATGTGTATTAGACAACTATTAGGAGGTAATTGTTATTATGGTAGACACGTGTCAACCCAATGGGTGTGTGACAACATTAGAGTTCACAAGTATAAATTAATGACCTAACATGAGAAGCTAATAATTATATTATAAGTTTAAGTGTTGTTTGTAAGAAATTTTATTTTACTAATAAGCCGATAACAAAGGATTTGCTAAGTAGAATTGAGATGGGGTTAGCTAAGAGTTGGCAGTTAGGCTAAGAAGATGAAAGAATACTTTAAGTGCAAGATTAAAAAAAAATAATAGTGAAGATGAAAGTATGTAAACATGGATTTTTGAATTAATAAATTAAGAGTTATGCAAAGATGGTTAGATACGATGAAGCCAATTGACTCATTGTAAGTAACAACCTGAGGGAAATTATTAAAAATAATTTTTGTTGGGAAGGCTCAAATATCTCATCATAGGATTGTAAAGTAGATGAGCTTGAGATTGAGTAGTAAGAAGTACAACTGCCAAGCAAAATAGTAGTTGGCAACCATTTTTGATACAACACGCGTACGTAATTCCTTCTTAAGCCTTGTGATGCATTTACGGTATCTACAAAAGTCCAAGGGTAATGCTCTACTCATTTTAAGCCTCAAAGTTTATATGAACTCAAAATCCCTTCCGTAAAGGAAAAGGACTCTAGCTTAGGGAGAAGATAAACCAAAGGGCAATAATGGCTGGAGAGCTCTAACATTAGTTGTTCCTCCCATTTCCATAGGCTTGCATGTAAGCTTATGGAAATGGGAGGAAAGGGGCTACATGCAAGCTTATGGAAATGGGAGTGTCGACATTATTTTTGGTTGGAAGAGTTGCCCGTAAGAAGTTGTCGGTCACCGGAATCGAAATCCCGTCGCCTGCTTTGGAAGGACATTTTAATTTACATATATATTTAGTTTAGAAAAATATGAAATCAAACTGACCCTATATTTTTCATAGTTTAAATGAAAGAGCAATGTACCTCAAATCTTGTATATATCCCGAAGGATAAACACAAAACTTGAGGCTGAGGCTCGATCAAATAAACTAAGGAATATATGACATCTGTTTGGTCTGTGAAACCTCTGTATTTGCCGACAAGTTCCCCTATTTAATATAAAGAATTAAATAGGGTTTATATTAAGTTGGGTTCAGACATGTTTTCGTTAAGGGAAGCCCCTATAGTTAATTACATCTTAAATGTCCAAAGTCACCTAAGAAGACTCTCAATAAAAATCAGGAAATATTATCTTCAAGGAATTTCAAAGGGTGAGACTCTTCAATGAGATCAGACGTAGAGGTGTGAAAAGTGATTGGTTCAAATTTGGAACATTTTATTGTAGAATCCAAAAGAGTAAGAACTAAGGGATGTCATGGATGCAAAAGAGAACCCCAGTGACTTCCCAAGCTATCCTAATGTTTGGCTTTAATTTTTGAGGAGAAAAGTTTAAGTGTATCCTGCCAATTTTATTAGTTAGGGCTTACATTCGTGTGAAACTATCACACAGATAGCCTGGAAGATGTGAGGAGATAGGTCGTGACAAACGACAACCTTAGAATCCTAAGACGAGTTAGGACTTATATTATATAATAGGGTTATACAAAGACCTAAAGATAAGGTGAGGATTCACGCTACATAAACAAGCAACCTCGAAGTCCTATGACTTTTGTTGTTTTATATCTAAGGAAGGAAGATTGGTTTAGTTGAAGAAGAAATATTTTGCTATTGAAGATGGCCGTACTGCCCACCATGCTAACTCCAAGCTCACTCCAAGCTCCCTGTTGCGTTTTCTAGTGTGTCAAGTTATAATGTCAAATCAGGTGGCCCTATGGTTGAAGTTCTTTAAATTTTATGAGGGCATATTAAAGT